>NC_136861.1:36580408-36607908 GCF_951799975.1 Gobius niger
GAGACAGAGGCCTATTTCAAGTCATTTGCTACGGCCATTTTGAAAGAGCAATTTTATACAAGGCAGTTATTCTAATTTACTGCATTTACAGACCAACAGAAGCTTTGTCATCATTGTAGTGTGATATAGACTGGTGCTATGGGACTGACAAAAGCAGAACACCCCCTCTTTAATCAGTGTGTTTGTGTCCACAGGGGGCGCTGCAGGAGCTGGAGGAGCTGAAGCAGATCGTTCCCAAAGAATCGCTGGTTTATTTCCTCATCGGAAAGGTGCGCTCTGTTTGCTTCACTCTCTGTTTGCTTCACTCTCTGTTTGCTTCACTCTCTGTTTGCCTGTGTGCACTTCAGTGTCTTATGATCTGTTTGCTTCACTCTCTGTTTGCTTCACTCTCTGTTTGCTTCACTCTCTGTTTGCAGGTGTATAAGAAGCTGGGTCAGACTCACCTCGCTCTGATGAACTTCAGTTGGGCGATGGACCTGGACCCGAAAGGAGCGAATAACCAGATCAAAGAGGCCATCGATAAACGCTACCTCCCAGAGGACGAAGGTACTAGTACTATAGTACTACTACTTCTACTATAGTACTACTATAACCAGATCAAAGAGGCCATCGATAAACGCTACCTCCCAGAGGACGAAGGTACTAGTACTATAGTACTACTACTTCTACTATAGTACTACTATAACCAGATCAAAGAGGCCATCGATAAACGCTACCTCCCAGAGGACGAAGGTACTAGTACTGTAGTACTACTACTTCTACTATAGTACTACTATAACCAGATCAAAGAGGCCATCGATAAACGCTACCTCCCAGAGGACGAAGGTACTAGTACTGTAGTACTACTACTTCTACTATAGTACTACTATAACTAGATTAAAGAGGCCATCGATAAACGCTACCTCCCAGAGGACGAAGGTACTAGTACTATAGTACTACTACTTCTACTATAGTACTACTATAACCAGATCAAAGAGGCCATCGATAAACGCTACCTCCCAGAGGACGAAGGTACTAGTACTGTAGTACTACTACTTCTACTATAGTACTACTATAACCAGATCAAAGAGGCCATCGATAAACGCTACCTCCCAGAGGACGAAGGTACTAGTACTATAGTACTACTACTTCTACTATAGTACTACTATAACCAGATCAAAGAGGCCATCGATAAACGCTACCTCCCAGAGGACGAAGGTACTAGTACTATAGTACTACTACTTCTACTATAGTACTACTATAACCAGATCAAAGAGGCCATCGATAAACGCTACCTCCCAGAGGACGAAGGTACTAGTACTGTAGTACTACTACTTCTACTATAGTACTACTATAACCAGATCAAAGAGGCCATCGATAAACGCTACCTCCCAGAGGACGAAGGTACTAGTACTGTAGTACTACTACTTCTACTATAGTACTACTATAACCAGATCAAAGAGGCCATCGATAAACGCTACCTCCCAGAGGACGAAGGTACTAGTACTATAGTACTGCTACTTCTACTATAGTACTACTATAACCAGATCAAAGAGGCCATCGATAAACGCTACCTCCCAGAGGACGAAGGTACTAGTACTATAGTACTGCTACTTCTACTATAGTACTACTATAACCAGATCAAAGAGGCCATCGATAAAGGAGAGCAGTGTAATAATAGTGTTTTGTTTTGAAGGGCCGGAGGAGAGCAGTATAATAATAGTGTTTTGTTTTGAAGGGCCGGAGGAGAGCAGTATAATAATAGTGTTTTGTTTTGAAGGGCCGGAGGAGAGCAGTATAATAATAGTGTTTTATTTTGAAGGGCCGGAGGAGAGCAGTATAATAATAGTGTTTTATTTTGAAGGGCCGGAGGAGAGCAGTATAATAATAGTGTTTTATTTTGAAGGGCCGGAGGAGAGCAGTATAATAATAGTGTTTTATTTTGAAGGGCCGGAGGAGAGCAGTATAATAATAGTGTTTTGTTTTGAAGGGCCGGAGGAGAGCAGTATAATAATAGTGTTTTGTTTTGAAGGGCCGGAGGAGAGCAGTATAATAATAGTGTTTTATTTTGAAGGGCCGGAGGAGAGCAGTATAATAATAGTGTTTTATTTTGAAGGGCCGGAGGAGAGCAGTATGACGGACGCAGACGACACTCAGCTCCAGACGAACGACAGCGACGACGTCCTGTGACTTTTTTTTATCTTTTTACTTCAATAAACAATAAAACAACTTTTACTGCGTTTGCGTCGCATTATTTACTGTGACATTTGTACATTCATCATGCCCCTCCCCCTCAGGAACATGCCCCGCCCCCTCAGGAACATGCCCCTCCCCCTCAGTAACATGCCCCTCCCCCTCAGGAACATGCCCCGCCCCCTCAGGAACATGCCCCTCCCCCTCAGGAACATGCCCCTCCCCCTCAGTAACATGCCCCTCCCCCTCAGGAACATGCCCCTCCCCCTCAGTAACGTGCCCCTCCCCCTCGGGAGCATGCCCCTCCCCCTCAGGAACATGCCCCTCCCCCTCAGGAACATGCCCCTCCCCCTCAGGAACATGCCCCTCCCACTCGGGAACATGCCCCTCCCCCTCAGGAACATGCCCCTCCCACTCGGGAACATGCCCCTCCCCCTCAGGAACATGCCCCTCCCCCTCGGGAACGTGCCCCTCCCCCTCGGGAACATGCCCCTCCCCCTCAGGAACATGCCCCTCCCACTCGGGAACATGCCCCTCCCCCTCAGGAACATGCCCCTCCCACTCGGGAACATGCCCCTCCCCCTCAGGAACATGCCCCTCCCCCTCGGGAACGTGCCCCTCCCCCTCGGGAACATGCCCCTCCCCCTCGGGAACATGCCCCTCCCCCTCAGGAACATGCCCCTCCCCCTCGGGAACATGCCCCTCCCCCTCGGGAACATGCCCCTCCCCCTCAGGAACATGCCCCTCCCCCTCAGGAACATGCCCCTCCCCCTCAGTAAGCTCTGCAGGAGGGAGGAAGGGCATCTGACTCAGGAACATGGTGTAGAAATGAGTAAAGTAAAAAATGAAACCGTGTGAATGCAGAAAAACTTTATTAAACAGTTTAGAGCGTGAGGTAAAGGGGCGGGTCTATGGCCAAGGGGCGGGGCTGTGACGGTGGGGCGGGGCTAGAGCGTGCAGTTTGCCTCCGGTGACAGTCGACACTTGGCCACCATCAGGTACGTCTCCACCTGCAACAAACACGAGCGTCAGGACGGATTCTGGAATAAAGGACTTGTTCTAGCTTGTATAGCGCCACCTTGTGCATGTCCTTCTTAAAGCAGGCCAGCAGCTCGTAGCTCTGCCTCAGACTCTGGTCCGGACTCAGTCTCTGGTCGTAATCTTCAAACGGACCCAACGCCACAGCGCCCTCGAGGAAGGCGGCCTCCTGATTGGTCTGTGGTCACATGACACTCGTTAGTAAAGACGTTAAGGAGGATCAGGGGGACGAGCCGTACCTGGATCAGCAGCTGAAGCCCCGTCTTCAGCTCCGACAGTTTGGCCCCGATGTGGTTCCGAGACAAAGCCGACAGAGACCGAGACGGAAGCTCCCAGGATTCCACCAGACGATAGGAGACGAGCAGCAGCTTCAGGACCTGCAGAAACATGGAGCACATCAGCTTCAGGAACATCAACTAACTACCAGACGATAGGAGACGAGCAGCAGCTTCAGGACCTGCAGAAACATGGATCACATCAGCTTCAGCAGCTTCAGGAACATCAACTAACTACCAGACGATAGGAGACGAGCAGCAGCTTCAGGACCTGCAGAAACATGGATCACATCAGCTTCAGCAGCTTCAGGAACATCAACTAACTACCAGACGATAGGAGACGAGCAGCAGCTTCAGGACCTGCAGAAACATGGAACACATCAGCTTCAGCAGCTTCAGGAACATCAACTAACTACCAGACGATAGGAGACGAGCAGCAGCTTCAGGACCTGCAGAAACATGGAACACATCAGCTTCAGGAGCTTCAGGAACATCAACTAACTACCAGACGATAGGAGACGAGCAGCAGCTTCAGGACCTGCAGAAACATGGATCACATCAGCTTCAGCAGCTTCAGGAACATCAACTAACTACCAGACGATAGGAGACGAGCAGCAGCTTCAGGACCTGCGGAAACATGGATCACATCAGCTTCAGCAGCTTCAGGAACATCAACTAACTACCAGACGATAGGAGACGAGCAGCAGCTTCAGGACCTGCGGAAACATGGATCACATCAGCTTCAGCAGCTTCAGGAACATCAACTAACTACCAGACGATAGGAGACGAGCAGCAGCTTCAGGACCTGCAGAAACATGGATCACAGTAGCAGTAGTAGTAGTAAAGTACTCACAGTGCTTGTCGATGGGACTCGTGTTGTAGTAGTAGTGGTAGTAGAAGTAGTAATAGTAGTAGTGGTAGTAGGCTAGTAGTAGTAGTAGTAGCAGTAGTAGTAGTAGCAGTAGCAGTAGTAGTGGTAGTGGTAGTAGTAGTAGTAGTAGCAGTAGCAGTAGCAGTGGCAGTGGCAGTGGTAGTGGTAGTGGTAGTGGTAGTAGTAGTAGCAGTAGCAGTAGTAGTAGTAGTAGTAGCAGTAGTAGTAGTGGTAGTAGTAGTAGTAGTAGTGGTAGTAGTAGTAGGCTAGTAGTGGTAGTGGTAGTGGTAGTGGTAGTAATAGTAGTGGTAGTAGTAGTAGTAAAGTACTCACAGAGCTGCGCTGTGTCTCGTGCTTGTCGATGGGACTTGTGTAGTAGTAGCAGTAGTAGTAGTGGTAGTAGTAGTAGTAGTAGTGGTAGTAGTAGTAGGGTAGTAGTAGTAGTAGTAGTGGTAGTAGTAGTAGTAAAGTACTCACAGAGCTGCGCTGCGTCTCGTGCTTGTCGATGGGACTCGTGATATAGTCTGAGTTGCAGAAATCCTGGAGGAAGATCTTGTTGAGCTGCCGCTGCTCCTCAGGCCCCAGAGAGCTCTCCTAGAACCGGGGTTAAGGTTAGTGACTTAGAACCAGCTTTATTTATAATGAAAATATAAATAAACAACAACATGGCTGACCACATTCAAAACAACATGGCTGACCACATTAAAAACAACATGGCTGACCACATTCAAAACAACATGGCTGACCACATTCAAAACAACATGGCTGACCACATTAAAAACAACATGGCTGACCACATTCAAAACAACATGGCTGACCACATTAAAAACAACATGGCTGACCACATTCAAAACAACATGGCTGACCACATTAAAAACAACATGGCTGACCACATTAAAAACAACATGGCTGACCACATTCAAAACAACATGGCTGACCACATTCAAAACAACATGGCTGACCACATTAAAAACAACATGGCTGACCACATTCAAAACAACATGGCTGACCACATTAAAAACAACATGGCTGACCACATTAAAAACAACATGGCTGACCACATTCAAAACAACATGGCTGACCACATTCAAAACAACATGGCCGACCACTGAAGTATCGCTGTGACAGTAGTAGTAGTAAAAGTATACGTACGAAGTCACTGAAGTATCGCTGTGACAGTTGTAGTAGTAAAAGTATACGTACGAAGTCTCTGAAGTATCGCTGTGACAGTTGTAGTAGTAAAAGTATACGTACGAAGTCACTGAAGTATCGCTGTGACAGTTGTAGTAGTAAAAGTATACGTACGAAGTCACTGAAGTATCGCTGTGACAGTTGTAGTAGTAAAAGTATACGTACGAAGTCGCTGAAGTATCGCTGTGACAGTTGTAGTAGTAAAAGTATACGTACGAAGTCTCTGAAGTATCGCTGTGACAGTTGTAGTAGTAAAAGTATACGTACGAAGTCGCTGAAGTATCGCTGTGACAGTTGTAGTAGTAAAAGTATACGTACGAAGTCTCTGAAGTATCGCTGTGACAGTTGTAGTAGTCAAAGTATACGTACGAAGTCGCTGAAGTATCGCTGTGACAGCTGTAGTAGTAAAAGTATACGTACGAAGTCGCTGAAGTATCGCTGTGACAGCTGTAGTAGTAAAAGTATACGTACGAAGTCGCTGAAGTATCGCTGTGACAGTTGTAGTAGTAAAAGTATACGTACGAAGTCGCTGAAGTATCGCTGTGACAGCTGTAGTAGTAAAAGTATACGTACGAAGTCGCTGAAGTATCGCTGTGACAGCTGTAGTAGTAAAAGTATACGTACGAAGTCGCTGAAGTATCGCTGTGACAGCTGTAGTAGTGAAAGTATACGTACGAAGTCGCTGAAGTATCGCTGTGACAGTAGTAGTAGTAAAAGTATACGTACGAAGTCGCTGAAGTATCGCTGTGACAGTAGTAGTAGTAAAAGTATACGTACGAAGTCGCTGAAGTATCGCTGTGACAGCTGTAGTAGTAAAAGTATACGTACGAAGTCGCTGAAGTATCGCTGTGACAGCTGTAGTAGTAAAAGTATACGTACGAAGTCGCTGAAGTATCGCTGTGACAGCAGGTGCAGGTGTTGGACGCGGCTCACGGCGATGGTGAATAAACGCTGACTGTCTGTGATTGGCTGAGAGCTGACGCCCAGTGCCAGGACGGCCAATAGGATCACTGCAAAATAAACCAGGTATTAGAGGGTATGCAGGTGATGTCACAGTACAACAACTATGAGTGTTTTTTATATCTCTCTAATTAATTCACTAATTAATATCGTTAACGGGGGACGAAAATGCAGGAATTCACAAACAAGAACAGATGCGTAAGTAACAGGGATCAGGAAACAGAGCTCCACAAGCTCTCATTTTGGGTGACGTCTGCGAGAGAAAATATTAAAATATGGCTCAGTGGCGCCCCCTCAAACAGGCAGTTACATTGAGTCAATGACGGCCCGGTCGCAAAAAAAATCATCGTACAAAACTGACATTGGCCAGGGATAAAGACCACGTTAAAACATGTCAAAAATTATATTATGACCCCGCCCTAAATGCTACAGGAAGTCGGCCATCTTGGCCTGAACCTCAAACCTTCAAAATCGTACCTCTTGAACCTCTGGCCCCTGATCCCCGAGTTTTTAATGGAAAGCCTCCAATATTGGCCGACATGTCCCAAACCCATGTGGCTTTCAAAATCATCAATTACATTTTTGACATGTTATTGGGCGTGGTCATGACAAGGCCATTTTCAGCAAATTTCAAAGCCTCAATTTTTTCACAGACTTTGTCGGATTGGAACGGACTCAATCCGGCGCGCGAGCACATTCCCCAGCTGGACCTAGTGGTTTGCACACGCAGCCACTATCGCCAAAAATGCTTTAAAGTGGCTTGTAAGTGGCCCACCCATCCTCCGTGAAAATAGCCAGATTACTTTGCAGCATGTTGGACTCACAAAAGCCACAGTTTTAGACACGTACGTATTGATACTACCCCTTTGTCACCGAAAGATGTTTCAATTTGGAAGTTTTTGCCTCCAAATTCAGCTTTTTCTGGACTGTACAATCACAGGAAGTTCAGTTTGGCTGTTTCCTGTCCGTCTCTCTGTGTGTTCCTCGTACTGTATGGGTCTCACCAAAATGTTGCTTCACATATCGAGGGTGCTTTGGGGCTGGAGGACCCTCTCAACAAATCTTTGGCCGGCCAGGGGAATTTACCCTAATTACAAAATGATTCAATATACTTTAATTTTGTTTTCTGCAAATACACAAATGCAGTCTTTCATAAGATTAATGTAAAATCGGCTGTGTCGTTCACAGCCCATTGGTCGAGAGCTGGGTTCCCATTGGTCGAGAGCTGGGTTCCCATTGGTCGAGAGCTGGGTTCCCATTGGTCGAGAGCTGGGTTCCCATTGGTCGAGAGCTGGGTTCCCATTGGTCGAGAGCTGGGTTCCCATTGGTCGAGAGCTGGGTTCCCATCCATAAGACGGCTGGATCCATCCCAACATTTACCCTTTTTTGTTGGACTTCGAGAAGCCTCGATCTCATCAGGCTCATGTTTGTCTGGACTTTCAGCTCTCAGTGAAACAAACTACATGTTTCCGTCTGTCGAACAGGTCCAAATCCATCCACGATTTCGGTCAGTCTGGGGTTAGCCAGTATACATGTTTTAGGCACTCAAAGCACTTTACACCATGGAACCACTCACCCATTCACTCTCATTTATACACCAGTGTACACAGACACTGATACTATTTCTTCTACTACTACTACTGCTTCTACTACTACTACCACAACTGTCACAGCGCTACTTCAGCGACTTTGTACGTATACTTTTACTACTGCTACTAGTACTATTACTACTACTAGTACGACTACTGCCACCACTACTACTACAACGACTACTGCCACTACTGCCACTACTACTAGTACTAGTACTTCCTCTGTGGCACAAACAGATGCTGCCTCTACATCTGGGAACTGACTCAGAAGCTGCAGACAACAGCGCCCCCCAGTGGAAAATGCAGTGAAGCAATAAAACCACACTCTGAGGTCGAATCCCGTCATTTTAAAGTCGTAAATTTAATTTCACTCATGAACAGGAATCAGTAATAAAACAGAAAGTGCCGACTCTGGATCGTGTTGTGGTGGTGGATCATCAACATGGACTTGGTCTTGATTCATAAAAGAGTCGTTTCAGGATCTTTTGGATTAATGTGATGGATTCAGGGAACAGGCCAAAACAGGTACCGGATCCTTCACCCTGAACACCTGAAAGACGGGGGAATCTCCCAAACCGGGACCAAAGTAAGCCCTGGTCGTAGTCTCACATCGATCTCATGGAAAATACAAATAAAAAACAGTTCTCACCTCGCTCCATGGTCTGGCTGGATCTGCCGGGTCTTGATCTTGGTTCTGGGACTCTCAGGTCTTGGTTCTGGGACTCTCTGGTCTTGGTTCTGGGACTCTCTGGTCTTGGTTCTGGGACTCTCCGGTCTTGGTTCTGGGACTCTCTGGTCCGTGCCAGTCTTATATCTGACTCCATTCTTTGTTTAAATTCATCGAAGTGAAAATGACCCGACACAAACACGGAAAAGTCCTGAATATTCACAAAACCGGTTCCTGATCCTCGTCAACACCTTTAAAAACACGGGCTTTACTGTAAACGCTGCTGACGCCAGAACTCATGGAAACTTCTTCAACTCGGAGCCTGTTCCTACAAAAGTGGCCCAATAGTACAGTATGGCCCAATAGTACAGTATGGGCCAATAGCTCAGTATGGCCCAATAGTACTGTATGGGCCAATAGCACAGTATGGGCCAATAGCACAGTATGGCCCAATAGTACTGTATGGGCCAATAGCACAGTATGACCCAATAGCACAGTATGGCCCAATAGTACTGTATGGCCCAATAGTACAGTATGGGCCAATAGCACAGTATGGCCCAATAGTACTGTATGGGCCAATAGCACAGTATGGGCCAATAGCACAGTATGGCCCAATAGTACTGTATGGGCCAATAGCACAGTATGACCCAATAGCACAGTATGGCCCAATAGTACTGTATGGCCCAATAGTACAGTATGGGCCAATAGCACAGTATGGCCCAATAGTACTGTATGGCCCAATAGTACTGTATGGCCCAATAGCACAGTATGGCACAATAGTACAGTGTGGCCCAATAGTACAGTATGGCCCAATAGCACAGTATGGGCCAATAGTACAGTATGGGCCAATAGCACAGTATGGCCCAATAGCACAGTATGGGCCAATAGTACAGTATGGGCCAATAGTACAGTATGGCCCAATAGCACAGTATGGCCCAATAGCACAGTATGGCCCAATAGTACAGTATGGCCCAATAGCACAGTATGGGCCAATAGTACAGTATGGGCCAATAGCACAGTATGGCCCAATAGCACAGTATGGGCCAATAGTACAGTATGGCCCAATAGTACAGTATGGCCCAATAGTACAGTATGGGCCAATAGCTCAGTATGGGCCAATAGCACAGTATGGCCCAATAGCACAGTATGGCCCAATAGCACAGTATGGCCCAATAGCACAGTATGGCCCAATAGTACAGTATGGGCCAATAGCACAGTATGGCCCAATAGCACAGTATGGCCCAATAGCACAGTATGGCCCAATAGCACAGTATGGCCCAATAGTACAGTATGGCCCAATAGCACAGTATGGCCCAATAGTACAGTATGGGCCAATAGCACAGTATGGCCCAATAGCACAGTATGGCCCAATAGCACAGTATGGCCCAATAGTACAGTATGGCCCAATAGTACTGTATGGGCCAATAGTACAGTATGGCCCAATAGCACAGTATGGCCCAATAGCACAGTATGGCCCAATAGTACAGTATGGCCCAATAGTACAGTATGGCCCAATAGCTCAGTATGGCCCAATAGCACAGTATGGCCCAATAGTACAGTATGGCCCAGTATCAGGCGAGGTTTGGTGAGCATTTAGCTCAGAGACATTTTAAAGCTCTTTTGCAGCTGCGCTTCACAGGAAGGAACCGCTCCCCCCAGGCTCTCAATCATCCACCAGTTTACGCAGACACTGAAGGCGAGGCCCAAGGACAGTGAGCACCTTCAGGAGCCGGGATTCGAACCTCTGACCGTCCGTTCATGAGACGACTCCTCAGACTCTGCTGCCAGCTCGTGTGGACCACGTTTGAATGATTATAGTGACTGTGCAGTTAGCTGTTCCTGGGTCTCTTGTAAAGGTAAGGTCAATGCAAGATTAAGGCTAGGTTAAAGCAGAACTAAGTAACTCCTGCCCCTAGAGGCCACAAGCGCCACTGCAGGTGTCGTACATGTTTTTAATTGTCCGTGAGAGTAAATCCTACGCTGACAGAAAAGACAAAGGGACAGAGGGATGTTGTTCATCCAGTTACACAATGGAGATCATTGTTTTCACTCAGGCTTGGCTGTAAATACTGTTTAAGTGGTGCTAGCCCGCAGTTAGCTTTGCCCGTTAGCCTGTTAGCTTCTTCTTCCATTAGTGTGCATTGGGTCGGTGGAGGAAAGTTGCAATTGTGGTTTTCTGGCCAGAGACACCAGGGGGAGATGAAAGACCCCCCAATCATCCCATTAACACTCGTGTTGCCCCCAGATTGACTTCGGAAAGGATTTGTTAAGGCTACAAGGTCCTGTTTTCGATGACTCTGATGTGGAGAGTTATTGGTGAGTCTCCGGTTAGGTCAAGGTAAAGGTTAAGGTAAAGGTTAAGGTAAAGTTGATGTACGGTTAGTGTAAGGTTAGTGTAAGGTTAGTGTAAGGTTAAGGTAAAGTTAATGTAAGGTTAGTGTAAGGTTAGGGTAAACCTTATTCCCGGTTGGCCTGGAGCAGGATCCATGACTCTGATGTGGAGAGTTATTGGTGAGTCTCCTGTTAGGTTAAGGTAAAGGTTAGGGTAAAGTTGATGTAAGGTTAGTGTAAAGTTAGTGTAAGGTTAGTGTAAGGTTAGTGTAAGGTTAGTGTAAGGTTAGTGTAAGGTTAGTGTAAGGTTAGTGTAAGGTTAGTGTAAGGCTAGTGTAAAGTTAGTGTAAGGTTAGTGTAAGGTTAGTGTAAGGGTTAGTGTAAGGTTAGTGTAAGGTTAGTGTAAGGTTAGTGTAAGGTTAGTGTAAGGTTAGTGTAAGGTTAAGGTAAACCTTGTTCCCGGTTGGCCTGGAGCAGGATCCATGACTCTGGTTCTTCGCCGGAGCCGCCGGACACACAGGTGTAAACAGCAGCTGCTGCTGGTTTTATGAATGAGAGTTTCATGGAAACATTCAAAAACAACCGTTTTTTATTTGTAGCTTAATGTGGAGCTGCAGTACAAAGAGGAGTCAGTAGGTGGCGTTAATCAACATGAGAGAGGACACTGAGGAGCGCCCCCTGCTGGAGCAGGAGAGAAACACACGCCTGGTCTCAGATCAGTGTCAGTGTTTCATGTTTATAACAAGAAATCTTTCTTGTGAAATAAATTCCAGGATCATTTTCCAAAAGAACCAGTAAATACATTTAGAAACAGGAAGAGCTTAAATGTTTTTGTCTCTTCATGGTTTTCCTGCAGAAACTGAATATTCACATTTACATGGCCCTGTCTGTTCCTGGGTAGAGCTCGGTCCAGATGACTACTGCACATGATTCAAGCTTTCTTTTAAATACAGTCAACTTCATGTGTCACTTATGTTCCACACTATATTTTATATAAAGGGTTTTATTTTTAGTTAAATTAAATCATAGCTTCAGCAGAATCGGGTCAAAGGTCGCTCATGACGCTGCGCTCGGACGTACAGCATGGCCGCCATTTTGGATCAAAATGAACAAATCATCCCGGTGGTCAGACCGCCTTTGCTCTGCCCAATCCCGTCAGACCTCGGACGCTCAGCAGGAAGGGCCTGGTCGGTGCTTGGATGGGAGACCGTTTGGTAACACCAGGAAGCCGAGCGAATGTAGTGAGTGAGTGGTGGTGGTCGGAGGGGCCGATGGCGCAGACTGGTTGCCTCGCTTCCATCAGTCTACCCCAGGGCAGCTGTGGCTACAATAGTTGCTTACCACCACCAGCCATACTGTACTATTGGGCCATACTGTGCTATTGGCCCATACTGTGCTATTGGCCCATACTGTACTATTGGGCCATACTGTGCTATTGGCCCATACTGTGCTATTGGCCCATACTGTACTATTGGGCCATACTGAACTATTGGGCCATACTGTACTATTGGGCCATACTGAACTATTGGGCCATACTGTACTATTGGGCCATACTGTACTATTGGGCCACTTTTGTAGGAACAGGCTCAGAGTTGAAGATGTTTCCATGATTTCTGGCGTCAGCAGCGTTTACAGTAAAGCCCGTGTTTTTAAAGGTGTTGACGAGGATCAGGAACCGGTTTTGTGAATATTCAGGACTTTTCCGTGTTTGTGTCGGGTCATTTTCACTTCGATGAATTTAAACAAAGAATGGAGTCAGATATAAGACTGGCACGGACCAGAGAGTCCCAGAACCAAGACCAGAGAGTCCCAGAACCAAGACCAAGACCCGACACCAAGACCAAGACCCGGCAGATCCAGCCAGACCATGGAGCGAGGTGAGAACTGCTTTTTATTTATATTTTCCATGAGATCGATGTGAGACTACGACCAGGGCTTACTTTGGTCCCGGTTTGGGAGATTCCCCCGTCTTTCAGGTGTTCAGTACCTGTTTTGGCCTGTTCCCTGAATCCATCACATTAATCCAAAAGATCCTGAAACTCTTTTATGAATCAAGACCAAGTCCATGTTGATGATCCACCACCGCAACACGATCCAGAGTCGGCACTTTCTGTTTTATTGCTTCACTGCATTTTTCCACTGGGGGGCGCTGTTGTCCTCAGCTTCTGAGTCAGTTCCCAGATGTAGAGGCAGCATCTTTTTGTGCCACAGAGGAGACGATAAACTCTTCCACAGTTTCTGTTTCATCAGGTATGAGAGCGGGTCACCGAGAGCAGTAGCAGATCAGTGCTGTGACAGTAGTAGTAGTAGTAGCAGTAGTAGTAGTGGCAGTGGTCATACTAGTAGTAGTAATAGTACTAGTACCAGTAGTAAAAGTATACGTACAAAGTCGCTGAAGTAGCGCTGTGACAGTTGTGGTAGTAGTAGCAGAAGTAGTAGTAGTAGTAGAAGTAATAGTATCAGTGTCTGGGCTGTGGCTACAATAGTAGCTTACCACCACCAAGTATGGAGTGAATGAATAGTGCAAAGTAAAGCGTCTTTGAGTATCCAGAAAAGCGCTAAATAAAACCCATGCATTATTATTATTATTATTATTATTATTATTATTATTATTATTATTATTATTATTATTATTATTATTATTATTATTATTTAGAGGGTGCTCCCTCGATATGTGAAGCAATATTTTGGTAGGACCCCATAGTACGTGGAACACACAGAGAGACGGAAGGAAACAGCTTCCTGAACTTCCTGTGATCATACAGTCCAGAAAAAGCTGAATTTGGAGGCAAAAACGTCCAAATTAACGTCACCCAGAATGAGAGCTTGCGGAGCTCTGTTTCCTGATCCCGGTTACTTGCACATCGGTTCACGTTTGCTACGTAAATTCTTGTGTTTTCGTCCCCCGTCATTGATATTAATTAGTTAATTAATTAGAGAGATATAAACAAACACTCATAGTTGTTATACTGTGACATCACCTGCATACCCTCTAATACCTGGTTTATTTTGCAGTGATCTTATTGGCCGTCCTGGCACTGGGCGTCAGCTCTCAGCCAATCACAGACAGTCAGCGTTTATTCACCATCGCCGTGAGCCGCGTCCAACACCTGCACCTGCTGTCACAGCGATACTTCAGCGACTTCGTACGTATACTTTTACTACTACAACTGTCACAGCGACTTCGTACGTATACTTTTACTACTACAACTGTCACAGCGATACTTCAGCGACTTCGTACGTATACTTTTACTACTACAGCTGTCACAGCGATACTTCAGCGACTTCGTACGTATACTTTTACTACTACAACTGTCACAGCGATACTTCAGCGACTTCGTACGTATACTTTTACTACTACAACTGTCACAGCGATACTTCAGCGACTTCGTACGTATACTTTTACTACTACAACTGTCACAGCGATACTTCAGCGACTTCGTACGTATACTTTTACTACTACAACTGTCACAGCGATACTTCAGCGACTTCGTACGTATACTTTTACTACTACAGCTGTCACAGCGATACTTCAGCGACTTCGTACGTATACTTTTACTACTACAACTGTCACAGCGATACTTCAGCGACTTCGTACGTATACTTTTACTACTACAACTGTCACAGCGATACTTCAGCGACTTCGTACGTATACTTTTACTACTACAACTGTCACAGCGATACTTCAGCGACTTCGTACGTATACTTTTACTACTACAGCTGTCACAGCGATACTTCAGCGACTTCGTACGTATACTTTTACTACTACAACTGTCACAGCGACTTCGTACGTATACTTTTACTACTACAGCTGTCACAGCGATACTTCAGCGACTTCGTACGTATACTTTTACTACTACAGCTGTCACAGCGACACTTCAGCGACTTCGTACGTATACTTTTACTACTACAGCTGTCGCAGCGATACTTCAGCGACTTCGTACGTATACTTTTACTACTACAGCTGTCACAGCGATACTTCAGCGACTTCGTACGTATACTTTTACTACTACAGCTGTCACAGCGACACTTCAGCAACTTCGTACGTATACTTTTACTACTACAACTGTCACAGCGATACTTCAGCGACTTCGTACGTATACTTTTACTACTACAACTGTCACAGCGATACTTCAGCGACTTCGTACGTATACTTTTACTACTACAGCTGTCACAGCGATACTTCAGCGACTTCGTACGTATACTTTTACTACTACAGCTGTCACAGCGATACTTCAGCGACTTCGTACGTATACTTTTACTACTACAGCTGTCACAGCGATACTTCAGCGACTTCGTACGTATACTTTTACTACTACAGCTGTCACAGCGATACTTCAGCGACTTCGTACGTATACTTTTACTACTACAGCTGTCACAGCGATACTTCAGCGACTTCGTACGTATACTTTTACTACTACAACTGTCACAGCGATACTTCAGCGACTTCGTACGTATACTTTTACTACTACAACTGTCACAGCGATACTTCAGCGACTTCGTACGTATACTTTTACTACTACTACTGTCACAGCGATACTTTAGCGACTTTGTACGTATACTTTTACTACTACTACTGTCACAGCGATACTTCAGCGACTTCGTACGTATACTTTTACTACTACAACTGTCTCAGCGACACTTCAGCGACTTCGTACGTATACTTTTACTACTACTACTGTCACAGCGATACTTTAGCGACTTTGTACGTATACTTTTACTACTACAACTGTCACAGCGATACTTCAGCGACTTCGTACGTATACTTTTACTACTACTACTGTCACAGCGATACTTTAGCGACTTTGTACGTATACTTTTACTACTACTACTGTCACAGCGATACTTCAGCGACTTCGTACGTATACTTTTACTACTACAACTGTCACAGCGATACTTCAGCGACTTCGTACGTATACTTTTACTACTACAACTGTCACAGCGATACTTCAGCGACTTCGTACGTATACTTTTACTACTACAACTGTCACAGCGATACTTCAGCGACCTCGTACGTATACTTTTACTACTACTACTGTCACAGCGATACTTCAGCGACTTCGTACGTATACTTTTACTACTACAACTGTCACAGTGATACTTCAGCGACTTCGTACGTATACTTTTACTACTACAACTGTCACAGCGATACTTCAGCGACTTCGTACGTATACTTTTACTACTACAACTGTCACAGCGATACTTCAGCGACTTCGTACGTATACTTTTACTACTACAACTGTCTCAGCGACACTTCAGCGACTTCGTACGTATACTTTTACTACTACAACTGTCACAGCGATACTTCAGCGACTTCGTACGTATACTTTTACTACTACAACTGTCACAGCGATACTTCAGCGACTTCGTACATATACTTTTACTACTACAACTGTCACAGTGATACTTCAGCGACTTCGTACGTGTACTTTTACTACTACAACTGTCACAGCGATACTTCAGCGACTTCGTACGTATACTTTTACTACTACTACTGTCACAGCGATACTTTAGCGACTTTGTACGTATACTTTTACTACTACTACTGTCACAGCGATACTTTAGCGACTTTGTACTTATACTTTTACTACTACAACTGTCACAGCGATACTTCAGCGACTTCGTACGTATACTTTTACTACTACTACTGTCACAGCGATACTTCAGCGACTTCGTACGTATACTTTTACTACTACAACTGTCTCAGCGACACTTCAGCGACTTCGTACGTATACTTTTACTACTACAACTGTCACAGCGATACTTCAGCGACTTCGTACGTATACTTTTACTACTACAGCTGTCACAGCGATACTTCAGCGACTTCGTACGTATACTTTTACTACTACAACTGTCACAGCGATACTTCAGCGACTTCGTACGTATACTTTTACTACTACAACTGTCACAGCGATACTTCAGCGACTTCGTACGTATACTTTTACTACTACAGCTGTCACAGCGATACTTCAGCGACTTCGTACGTATACTTTTACTACTACTACTGTCACAGCGATACTTTAGCGACTTTGTACGTATACTTTTACTACTACTACTGTCACAGCGATACTTCAGCGACTTCGTACGTATACTTTTACTACTACAACTGTCACAGCGATACTTCAGCGACTTCGTACGTATACTTTTACTACTACAACTGTCACAGCGATACTTCAGCGACTTCGTACGTATACTTTTACTACTACAACTGTCACAGCAATACTTCAGCGACTTCGTACGTATACTTTTACTACTACAACTGTCACAGCGATACTTCAGCGACTTCGTACGTATACTTTTACTACTACAACTGTCACAGCGATACTTCAGCGACTTCGTACGTATACTTTTACTACTACAACTGTCACAGCGATACTTCAGCGACTTCGTACGTATACTTTTACTACTACAACTGTCACAGTGATACTTCAGCGACTTCGTACGTATACTTTTACTACTACAACTGTCACAGTGATACTTCAGCGACTTCGTACGTATACTTTTACTACTACAACTGTCACAGCAATACTTCAGCGACTTCGTACGTATACTTTTACTACTACAACTGTCACAGTGATACTTCAGCGACTTCGTACGTATACTTTTACTACTACAACTGTCACAGTGATACTTCAGCGACTTCGTACGTATACTTTTACTACTACAACTGTCACAGCGATACTTCAGCGACTTCGTACGCGCTTGATTTTGGGATCAGACAGAAATGTTTAACTCGTTTACTGTTTTCTTTTTATCGTCTTAAGTTCGTTTCCTGCTGTTCTGATTGTTCATTTATTGTACACATTTCATTTTGCCATCTTTTTGTCTTGTTTTTATGATGTGTGTCCTGCACTGTGGTCGGCCATGTTGTTTTCATGATGTGTGTCCTGCACTGTGGTCGGCCATGTTGTTTTCATGATGTGTGTCCTGCACTGTGGTCGGCCATGTTGTTTTTATGATGTGTGTCCTGCACTGTGGTCGGCCATGTTGTTTTTATGATGTGTGTCCTGCACTGTGGTCGGCCATGTTGTTTTCATGATGTGTGTCCTGCACTGTGGTCGGCCATGTTGTTTTTATGATGTGTGTCCTGCACTGTGGTCAGCCATGTTGTTTTTATGATGTGTGTCCTGCACTGTGGTCGGCCATGTTGTTTTTGTGATGTGTGTCCTGCACTGTGGTCGGCCATGTTGTTTTTATGATGTGTGTCCTGCAGAGTGGTCGGCCATGTTGTTTTTATGATGTGTGTCCTGCACTGTGGTCAGCCATGTTGTTTTTATGATGTGTGTCCTGCACTGTGGTCGGCCATGTTGTTTTTATGATGTGTGTCCTGCACTGTGGTCGGCCATGTTGTTTTTATGATGTGTGTCCTGCACTGTGGTCGGCCATGTTGTTTTTATGATGTGTGTCCTGCACTGTGGTCGGCCATGTTGTTTTTGTGATGTGTGTCCTGCACTGTGGTCGGCCATGTTGTTTTTATGATGTGTGTCCTGCAGAGTGGTCGGCCATGTTGTTTTTATGATGTGTGTCCTGCACTGTGGTCGGCCATGTTGTTTTCATGATGTGTGTCCTGCACTGTGGTCGGCCATGTTGTTTTTATGATGTGTGTCCTGCACTGTGGTCAGCCATGTTGTTTTCATGATGTGTGTCCTGCACTGTGGTCGGCCATGTTGTTTTTATGATGTGTGTCCTGCACTGTGGTCAGCCATGTTGTTTTTATGATGTGTGTCCTGCACTTTGGTCGGCCATGTTGTTTTTATGATGTGTGTCCTGCACTTTGGTCGGCCATGTTGTTTTTGTGATGTGTGTCCTGCACTGTGGTCGGCCATGTTGTTTTCATGATGTGTGTCCTGCAGAGTGGTCAGCCATGTTGTTTTTAATGTGGTCAGCCATGTTGTTTTTAATGCGGTCAGCCATGTTGTTGTTTATTTATATTTTCATTATAAATAAAGCTGGTTCTAAGTCACTAACCTTAACCCCGGTTCTAGGAGAGCTCTCTGGGGCCTGAGGAGCAGCGGCAGCTCAACAAGATCTTCCTCCAGGATTTCTGCAACTCAGACTATATCACGAGTCCCATCGACAAGCACGAGACACAGCGCAGCTCTGTGAGTACTTTACTACTACTACTACTACCACTACTACTACTACTACTACTACTACCACTACTACCACCACTACCACTACCTGATCCATGTTTCTGCAGGTCCTGAAGCTGCTGCTCGTCTCCTATCGTCTGATAGTTAGTTGATGTTCCTGAAGCTGCTGAAGCTGATGTGATCCATGTTTCTGCAGGTCCTGAAGCTGCTGCTCGTCTCCTATCGTCTGGTAGTTAGTTGATGTTCCTGAAGCTGCTGAAGCTGATGTGCTCCATGTTTCTGCAGGTCCTGAAGCTGCTGCTCGTCTCCTATCGTCTGGTGGTTAGTTGATGTTCTTGAAGCTGCTGAAGCTGATGTGATCCATGTTTCTGCAGGTCCTGAAGCTGCTGCTCGTCTCCTATCGTCTGGTAGTTAGTTGATGTTCCTGAAGCTGCTGAAGCTGATGTGCTCCATGTTTCTGCAGGTCCTGAAGCTGCTGCTCGTCTCCTATCGTCTGGTGGTTAGTTGATGTTCTTGAAGCTGCTGAAGCTGATGTGATCCATGTTTCTGCAGGTCCTGAAGCTGCTGCTCGTCTCCTATCGTCTGGTAGTTAGTTGATGTTCCTGAAGCTGCTGAAGCTGATGTGATCCATGTTTCCGCAGGTCCTGAAGCTGCTGCTCGTCTCCTATCGTCTGGTGGAATCCTGGGAGCTTCCGTCTCGGTCTCTGTCGGCTTTGTCTCGGAACCACATCGGGGCCAAACTGTCGGAGCTGAAGACGGGGCTTCAGCTGCTGATCCAGGTACGGCTCGTCCCCCTGATCCTCCTTAACGTCTTTACTAACGAGTGTCATGTGACCACAGACCAATCAGGAGGCCGCCTTCCTCGAGGGCGCTGTGGCGTTGGGTCCGTTTGAAGATTACGACCAGAGACTGAGTCCGGACCAGAGTCTGAGGCAGAGCTACGAGCTGCTGGCCTGCTTTAAGAAGGACATGCACAAGGTGGCGCTATACAAGCTAGAACAAGTCCTTTATTCCAGAATCCGTCCTGACGCTCGTGTTTGTTGCAGGTGGAGACGTACCTGATGGTGGCCAAGTGTCGACTGTCACCGGAGGCAAACTGCACGCTCTAGCCCCGCCCCACCGTCACAGCCCCGCCCCTTGGCCATAGACCCGCCCCTTTACCTCACGCTCTAAACTGTTTAATAAAGTTTTTCTGCATTCACACGGTTTCATTTTTTACTTTACTAATTTCTAGGAGGGTCATGTTCCTGAGGGGGAGGGCATGTTCCTGAGGGGGAGGGGCATGTTCCTGAGGGGGAGGGGCATGTTCCTGAGGGGGAGGGGCATGTTCCTGAGGGGGAAGGGCATGTTCCTGAGGGGGAGGGGCATGTTCCTGAGGGGAGGGGCATGTTCCTGAGGGGGAGGGGCATGTTCCTGAGGGGGAGGGGCATGTTCCTGAGGGGAGGGGCATGTTCCTGAGGGGGAGGGGCATGTTCCTGAGGGGGAAGGGCATGTTCCTGAGGGGGAGGGGCATGTTCCTGAGGGGAGGGGCATGTTCCTGAGGGGGAAGGGCATGTTCCTGAGGGGGAGGGGCATGTTCCTGAGGGGGAAGGGCATGTTCCTGAGGGGGAGGGCATGTTCCTGAGGGGGAGGGGCATGTTCCTGAGGGGGAGGGGCACGTTCCTGAGGGGGAGGGGCACGTTCCTGAGGGGGAGGGGCATGTTCCCGAGGGGGAGGGGCATGTTCCTGAGGGGGAGGGGAATGTTCCGGAGTTGGGGGAAACTCGGCCTCCTTTAAAAGCAAAAATAAATTCATTCATTCATCACACATACACATATAATCCAACGTGTTTTAACCACATTGCCAAAGTAAAAATGACCCAAACAATGAGTAAAACGGGCGCTTAAATGAAGACGCCGCTGGGACATATGTCTGGGCATGAGGCCTGTTTGGTGCCAGCTATGCACGCTGCTCCCGTATGTTGTATTGGGTAACTTGCCGCTCCTCCTTCAGTAGCGCGGTGTCTGCTGAAGAGGGTGAGTGTGTCTCGGCGTAAAGTAATATATTTAACATATTTCTAATTTGATTTCGTCCCCATCCAAATATATATTGATAAGATAACATTTGCGAACGTAATGCACGTAATCTCATGATAGTTTTCATCCGAAATTTTAAGTTTGTGCACTTTCTCCGATTAGCTAAGTTTTACATAGGTATTAGTGTCCCGCCAGTTCTGCAGCCATTTCACGGTGCTGTGTTTTATTTATTTTATAGGAGCCGGTGTGTGTCAATGAGGAGACACTGAAACTGCATTTCTTTTGTCTCACAGGAGTAAAAGCCACAAACTCCACGCTGTTGTCCTGTCCTGTGTTTACGGCCTGCCCTACACCGAGCAGCCGTTACACCTGACTCTTACTCTACATGCAGGGGTGCACAGGGTAACTCGCTGCTGCCCCCTGTCGTCCTGGAGGAAAATGGCTGGAGTCTTTTTACGGGATTAATTCAATTTAAGTGTATGTGTTTTATAGAACTTTGTGTTAAAAATACACATTCACATAGACTTTACTTCTAGAGATAATGGCTGGAGTCTTAAGGGATTTTTTCAATTCAAGTTTATATGTTTTATAGAACTTTGTCTGAAAAATACACATTCACATACACTGCGTTCCAAATTATTATGCAAATGACATTTTTGTAAGATTTTCTAAATCGTCAACTCAAATGAGAGTCAGCATCATTTTCAAGTCTTTAACTGGTCGAGGATCATTTAAATGTGGTGGAAAAAAACAATATTTATTTCAAAAATAAATGTAGTAAAAAACTCAAAATCCACTGTTCATAAATATCATGCAACTCATCGTTTCAATACATTTTAAAGCTTGTAATTAACTGAAAATGGTCATTTGTTGTATTTGCAGCATTAGGAGGTCATATTTACTGAAATCAAAAGCTATTTCAATCAAAAAAATATTAACAGGTCAAGTTATAATTTACCATAGGAGCCCTTGTGTGAAGCAGCTTCAACATTCTTAACTCCATTAAACTTGTGAGTTTTTGGACAGTTTCTGCTTGGATTTCTTTGCAGGATGTTAGAATAGCCTCCCAGAGCTGCTGTTTGGATGAAAACTGCCTCCCAGCCTCATAGAAGTTTTTTTTGTTGAGGCTCCAAAGGTTCTCAATAGGGCTGAGGTCAGGGGAGGAGGGGGTCCACATCATGAGTTTCTCTCCTTTTCTGCCCATAGCAGCCAGTGATGCAGAGGTTTTCTTTACAGCAGGACATGGGGCGTTGTCAAGATGAAGAGGATCTTGTTCGGGAAAACACGGCTGTTCTTTTGTAGCATAGAAGACAGTGGTCAGTCAGAGAGAGGTCATTTTCACAGCTTCAGGGATCCTAAAGGGACCGACCAGCTCTCTCCCCATGATTCTGGCCTAAAACATGACTCCGCCCCCTCCTTACTGACGTCACAGCCTTGTTGGGACATGGTGGCCATTCACCAACTATCCACTACTCCATTGATCTGACCATCCAGGGTCACACGGCCTCATCAGTGAACAAGACTGTTTGAAAATGAGCCTCATGTATTTCTGAGCCACTGCAGCCGTTTCTGCTTCAGCTTCAATGAACAGTTTAGGGGAGGCCAGATAGAAGGTTTATGCACAACTGCAGCCTCTGGAGGGTCCGACACCTTCATGTTCAGAGACTCCAGAGGCACCAGCAGCTTCAAATACCTGTCTGCTGCTTTGTAGCAGCTGTTCTCTTAATCTGATGTGTTTGTCTGGCAGAAACCGTCCATATTGTGCCTTTATCTGCACAAACCCGAGTGTGTCTGAATCAGCCACAAATCTCTTATCAGTTCGATGATTACGCTTCATCTTTCATGAAATATCGAAGGTTTTCATACCTAGACCAAGACATTCAACTATTTCACGCTTTTCATCAGCAGAAAGATCCTTTTTCTTTCCCATATTGCTTGAAAATGATGATCTGCTTAATAAAGTGGAACATCCTTTTTCAGTAGTTTTTCCCTTAACTGGGCTTAACCTGAAACTGATCATCCCAGGTCTGAGATTAATGTCAGTGATTCATAGAGCCCCAAGAATGACTTTTGTGAGTGCGGAGCAGGATCCATGACTCTGATGACTCTGATGTGGAGAGTTATTGGTGAGTCTCCTGTTAGGTCAAGGTAAAGGTTAAGGTAAAGGTTAAGGTAAAGGTTAGTGTAAGGTTAGTGTAAGGTTAGTGTAAGGTTAGTGTAAGGTTAGTGTAAGGTTAGTGTAAGGTTAGTGTAAGGTTAGTGTAAGGTTAGTGTAAGGTTAGTGTAAGGTTAAGGTAAACCTTGTTCCCGGTTTGCCTGGAGCAGGATCCATGACTCTGGTTCTTCGCCGGAGCCGCCGGACACACAGGTGTAAACAGCAGCTGCTGCTGGTTTTATGAATGAGAGTTTCATGGAAACATTCAAAAACAACCGTTTTTTATTTGTAGCTTCATGTGGAGCTGCAGTACAAAGAGGAGTCAGTAGGTGGCGTTAATCAACATGAGAGAGGACACTGAGGAGCGCCCCCTGCTGGAGCAGGAGAGAAACACACGCCTGACCTCAGATCAGTGTCAGTGTTTCATGTTTATAACAAGAAATCTTTCTTGTAAAATAAATTCCAGGATCATTTTCCAAAAGAACCAGTAAATACATTTAGAAACAGAAAGAGCTTGAATGTTTTTGTCTCTTCTGCGACTTCGTACGTATACTTTTACTACTACAACTGTCACAGCGATACTTCAGCGACTTCGTACGTTTACTTTTACTACTACAACTGTCACAGCGATACTTCAGCGACTTCGTACGTATACTTTTACTACTACAACTGTCTCAGCGATACTTCAGCGACTTCGTACGTATACTTTTACTACTACAACTGTCACAGCGATACTTCAGCGACTTCGTACGTATACTTTTACTACTACAACTGTCACAGCGATACTTCAGCGACTTCGTACGTATACTTTTACTACTACAACTGTCACAGCGATACTTCAGCGACTTCGTACGTATACTTTTACTACTACAACTGTCACAGCGATACTTTAGCGACTTTGTACGTATACTTTTACTACTACTACTGTCACAGCGATACTTCAGCGACTTCGTACGTATACTTTTACTACTACAACTGTCACAGCGATACTTCAGCGACTTCGTACGTATACTTTTACTACTACAGCTGTCACAGCGATACTTCAGCGACTTCGTACGTATACTTTTACTACTACAACTGTCACAGCGATACTTCAGCGACTTCGTACGTATACTTTTACTACTACAACTGTCACAGCAATACTTCAGCGACTTCGTACGTATACTTTTACTACTACAACTGTCACAGCGATACTTCAGCGACTTCGTACGTATACTTTTACTACTACAACTGTCACAGCGATACTTCAGCGACTTCGTACGTATACTTTTACTACTACAACTGTCACAGCGATACTTCAGCGACTTCGTACGTATACTTTTACTACTACAACTGTCACAGTGATACTTCAGCGACTTCGTACGTATACTTTTACTACTACAACTGTCACAGTGATACTTCAGCGACTTCGTACGTATACTTTTACTACTACAACTGTCACAGCAATACTTCAGCGACTTCGTACGTATACTTTTACTACTACAACTGTCACAGTGATACTTCAGCGACTTCGTACGTATACTTTTACTACTACAACTGTCACAGTGATACTTCAGCGACTTCGTACGTATACTTTTACTACTACAACTGTCACAGCGATACTTCAGCGACTTCGTACGCGCTTGATTTTGGGATCAGACAGAAATGTTTAACTCGTTTACTGTTTTCTTTTTATCGTCTTAAGTTCGTTTCCTGCTGTTCTGATTGTTCATTTATTGTACACATTTCATTTTGCCATCTTTTTGTCTTGTTTTTATGATGTGTGTCCTGCACTGTGGTCGGCCATGTTGTTTTCATGATGTGTGTCCTGCACATGGATCTATAATAATAACTGGATAAGACACTCCCCCCTTGCCCGCGCGCCGGTCGGCGGACGGCCACTCGATGGTACTGCAGCAGCAAATTCACATTGGGCCCAGAAAGGATTTTTGCCATAGAGCGGCCATGCGAAAAAAACTGTCCGTATTCGGCTGACAGGACGCCTACAACTTTCACAAAGGTCGGATTTAGTGTCGATTATCATCTACATTAACATCATGTACTTTTTTCCCCTTCGAAATTTACGTATCGTCTAAAAAATACATTTGTAAGGACTTAGCCGAGCTCCGCTCTAGCCACGCTCTAGCTTTCCGCCGCGTTGATTGGTCAGAAGGTGCACGTGGTGCCGGCAGCGCAGCCGGGCACGTGCAGAGCGCGCCCTCGCTGTCCGTGTACGAGCACATGTGGGCTCGGAGGAAAAACAACAACAGCAGCAGCATGAAGACCAGCATGGGGAACCGAGAGAAAAGAGGACGCAAAACTCACTTTGCAAGTAAGTTTGTATCACACAGAATGTATTCTGTATTGTAAATGTTAGCATACACCACAGTTATTTATAGAATGTAGCTTTATGAAAATAGCAAACAGAAACTACTACGACTACCATTTTTAAACAAACAGAACAATGCTATTCTAAAAGATGACAGTACCCCGATCCCATTTAGTCATTAAAATATACTGTATGTGCATCGAATTACAATAGTGACAAGGCCTAATACATAGTGAGAAGTTTGTTATTTGGACAAACGTCTCGAGAGCAAAATAAGGTTAGTTTTCATAGTGTCTATGACGTCGGACGCTTCCCTGCTATTTTGCCGTCACATTTCGATCTGAACAATATCTGACTGGCTAAGATCAGTTCCAGGAGTTGGAAATTGTTAGTTTTTAGTTCATTGAATAATATATAATGACGTGACATTTTTAATCAAGTTTGTCTAATAACTAATAATTGACTTTGTCTCTCAAACCAATGCTAAGTGCATTAAAATGAACAAAAAGCAACATGTTGAGCTGTTCAAGACGAAAATAAAAAGTGGTGTTAACCCTTGGTCACTGCATGTCTTTCTATGCATTGTTTTAGCAAAGCAAGACAAAAATGAAGGTCAGAAAACAGAGACAACAGTAATGTTAAAATTACAAAACAAACGTATTCATGCTATCATACTTGTTCACTAATGTAACAAGACTGGTGATTATATTACACGTAATAGACATATAATTGCACAGTAGAGATCTGTATAATTCTCATTCTGGTCTTGTGATCCAGAAATGTGAACTCTAGTATAATAAGGATGACAATATGTTTTTTCTTTCTTCACTGAGGCTGTTCTGCTGCAGAGAGGAGTCTGCTGCAGGATCTGTGTCCACTACGGATATGGAAGGTGCGGCTTTGTATGAACTTCTTTACTAACTGGTGATTAGCTCTTACTACTTCAGTTAGTTTGTTATGTGTTTCATAGCCACAAATAAAACTGTAATAAAGTTGCTGCTCAGTAATTCTTCCTATATTGAGCAGATGCTGCTGATGGCTGAGTCCGGTCACCCATCTCCTCCTCACGGGGCAGTTACTCCTTGGTTTCTTGTTGGAAGAGTCGTGCTCTGACCGTTAAAGCTTTATGTGAGAAGGCATGTGTTATACCTGAGATGTTTGTATTGTCCAGTAGGAGACCTGTTCCAGTCTGGGATTGTCATTGAATCTACTCTGTGCTCTGACAGCGGAGAAAAGAACTTAAGGTGGTCTGGGCTGAGTTTTTAGCTCAGTAGATAACAGCTTTGGGTATTATTCTTTTTCACTTTGTCATGGAAGATATTACGGGCACTTCTGGAAATGAAGCTAATACCACGTGTTCTTCAGAGTGCAGAGGATTACCGTTTATTTTTTTAACTGCTGCCATCGGGTGTAAATCAATAAAATGTACAATTTGGGCAAAACCCAGTGATTGTTTTTTGTGTATAGTGTTCTAGGCCTATTCTGCAAATATATTGCGGCAGTTTTCTTTTTTGCAAGATCATTAATTTATTGTATGTTGTACATAAAAAGCTTCATTGCATTTCAATTACATCTATTAGTTTCTGTGACAATGCCATAGACAATTGACATAAATGTTGATGGTGATTTATTTTACTAGAATGTGTTTTTTTAAACTAATTTTGCAATTCTGCTACAGTAAAATTATTTAAAATAACACTACTCACAACTGTACAATGTTCTACTCTTTTCTACTGCTGATTTACTTGTGATATATTGCTAAACTGCAAATGTTGTGAAATGCAATGTAATGTATTATAATAGATCTTGCCAGCCTAATAATTAGAGGATGGTCT
>NC_136861.1:36612908-36625408 GCF_951799975.1 Gobius niger
GAGGGTGAGTGTGTCTCGGCGTAAAGCAATATGTTTAACATATTTCCAATTTGATTTCGTCCCCATCCAAATATATATTGATAAGATAACATTTTCGAACGTAATGCACGTAATCTCATGATAGTTTTCATCCGAAATTTTAAGTTTGTGCACTTTCTCCGATTAGCTAAGTTTTACATAGGTATTAGTGTCCCGCCAGTTCTGCAGCCATTTCACGGTGCTGTGTTTTATTTATTTTATAGGGAGCCGGTGTGTGTCAATGAGGAGACACTGAAACTGCATTTCTTTTGTCTCACAGGAGTAAAAGCCACAAACGCCACGCTGTTGTCCTGTCCTGTGTTTACGGCCTGCCCTACACCGTGCAGCCGTTACACCTGACAGAAGAAAATGGGCTCACATTTTTGAATTCCTTACTCTACATGCAGGGGTGCACAGGGTAACTCGCTGCTGCCCCCTGTTGTCCTGGAGAAAAATGGCTGGAGTCTTTTTACAGGATTAATTCAATTTAAGTTGATGTGTTTTATAGAACTTTGTGTTAAAAATACACATTCACATAGACTTTACTTCTAGAGATAATGGCTGGAGTCTTAAGGGATTAATTCAATTCAAGTTTATATGTTTTAGTGAACTTTGTCTGAAAAATACACATTCACATACACTGCGTTCCAAATTATTATGCAAATGACATTTTTGTAAGATTTTCTAAATCGTCGACTCAAATGAGAGTCAGCATCATTTTCAAGTCTTTAACTGGTCGAGGATCATTTAAATGTGGTGGAAAAAAACAATATTTATTTCAAAAATAAATGTAGTAAAAAACTCAAAATCCACTGTTCCAAATGATTATGCAACTCATCGTTTCAATACATTTTAAAGCTTGTAATTAACTGAAAATGGTCATTTGTTGAATCTGCAGCATTAGGAGGTCATATTTACTGAAATCAAAAGATATTTCAATCAAAAACATCTCAATAGGTCAAGTTATATTTTACCATAGGCGCCCTTGTGTGAAGCAGCTTCAAAATTCTTAAATCCATTAAACTTGTGAGTTTTTGGACAGTTTCTGCTTGGATTTCTTATCAGGATGTTAGAATAACTTCCCAGAGCTGCTGTTTGGATGAAAACTGCCTCCCACCCTCAGAGAAGTTTTTCTTGTTGAGGCTCCAAAGGTTTTCAATAGGGTTGAGGTTAGGGGAGGAGGGGGTCCACATCATGAGTTTCTCTCCTTTTATGCCCATAGCAGCCAGTGATGCAGAGGTTTTCTTTACAGCAGGACATGGGGCGTTGTCACGATGAAGAGGATCTTGTTCGGGAAAACACGGCTCTTCTTTTGTAGCATAGAAGAAAGTGGTCAGTCAGAAAGAGGTCATTTTCACACCTTCAGGGATCCTAAAGGGACCGACCAGCTCTCTCCCCATGATTCTGACCTAAAACATGACTCCGCCCCCTCCTTCCTGACGTCACAGCCTTGTTGGAACATGGCGGTCATTCACCAACCATCCACTCCTCCATTGATCTGACCATCCAGGGTCACACGGCCTCATCAGTGAACAAGACTGTTTGAAAATGAGTCTCATGTATTTCTGAGCCACTGCAGCCGTTTCTGCTTCAGCTTCAGTGAACAGTTTAGGGGAGGCCGGATAGAAGGTTTATGCACAACTGCAGCCTCTGGAGGGTCCGACACCTTCATGTTCAGGAGACTCCAGAGAACCAGCAGCTTCAAATACCTGTCTGCTGCTTTGTAGCATCTGTTCTCTTAATCTGATGTGTTTGTCTGGCAGAAACCGTCCTCATTGTGCTTTTATCTGCACAAACCCAAGTGTGTCTGAATCATCCACAAATCTCTTATCAGTTCGATGATTACGCTTAATCTTTCATGAAATATTGAAGGTTTTCATACCTAGACCAAGAAATTCAACTATTTCACGCTTTTCATCAGCAGAGAGATCCTTTTTCTTTCCCATATTGCTTGAAAATGATGATCTGCTTAATAAAGTGGAACATCCTTTTTCAGTAGTTTTTCCCTTAACTGGGCTTAACCTGAAACTGATCATCCCAGGTCTGAGATTAATGTCAGTGATTCATAGAGCCCAAAGAATGACTTTTTGAGTGTGGAGCAGGATCCATGACTCTGATGACTCTGATGTGGAGAGTTATTGGTGAGTCTCCTGTTAGGTTAAGGTAAAGGTTAGTGTAAGGTTAGTGTAAGGTTAGTGTAAGGTTAGTGTAAGGTTAGTGTAAGGTTAGTGTAAGGTTAGTGTAAGGTTAGTGTAAGGTTAGTGTAAGGTTAGTGTAAGGTTAGTGTAAGGTTAGTGTAAAGTTAGTGTAAGGTTAGTGTAAGGTTAGTGTAAGGTTAGTGTAAGGTTAGTGTAAGGTTAAGGTAAAGGTTAGTGTAAGGTTAGTGTAAGGTTAGTGTAAGGTTAGTGTAAGGTTAAGGTAAAGGTTAGTGTAAGGTTAGTGTAAGGTTAGTGTAAGGTTAGTGTAAGGTTAGTGTAAAGTTAGTGTAAGGTTAAGGTAAAGGTTAGTGTAAGGTTAGTGTAAGGTTAGTGTAAGGTTAGTGTAAAGTTAGTGTAAGGTTAGTGTAAGGTTAGTGTAAGGTTAGTGTAAAGTTAGTGTAAGGTTAGTGTAAGGTTAGTGTAAAGTTAGTGTAAGGTTAGTGTAAGGTTAGTGTAAGGTTAGTGTAAAGTTAGTGTAAAGTTAGTGTAAGGTTAGTGTAAGGTTAGTGTAAGGTTAGTGTAAGGTTAGTGTAAGGTTAGTGTAAGGTTAGTGTAAGGTTAGTGTAAGGTTAGTGTAAGGTTAGTGTAAGGTTAGTGTAAGGTTAGTGTAAGGTTAGTGTAAGGTTAGTGTAAGGTTAGTGTAAGGTTAGTGTAAGGTTAGTGTAAGGTTAGTGTAAGGTTAGTGTAAGGTTAGTGTAAGGTTAAGGTAAACCTTGTTCCCGGTTGGCCTGGAGCAGGATCCATGACTCTGGTTCTTCGCCGGAGCTGCCGGACACACAGGTGTAAACAGCAGCTGCTGCTGGTTTTATGAATGAGAGTTTCACGGAAACATTGAAAAACAACCGTTTTTTATTTGTAGCTTAATGTGGAGCTGCAGTACAAAGAGGAGTCAGTAGGTGGCGTTAATTAACATGAGAGAGGACACTGAGGAGCGCCCCCTGCTGGAGCAGGAGAGAAACACACGCCTGGTCTCAGATCCGTGTCAGTGTTTCATGTTTATAACAAGAAATCTTTCTTGTGAAATAAATTCCAGGATCATTTTCCAAAAGAACCAGTAAATACATTTAGAAACAGGAAGAGCTTGAATGTTTTTGTCTCTTCATGGTTTTCCCACAGAAACTGAATATTCACATTTACATGGCCCTGTCTGTTCCTGGGTAGAGCTCGGTCCAGATGACTACTGCACATGATTCAAGCTTTCTTTTAAATACAGTCAACTTCAATGTGTCACTTATGTTCCACACTATATTTTATATAAAGGGTTTTATTTTTAATTAAATTAAATCATAGCTTCAGCAGAATCGGGTCAGAGGTCGCTCATGACGCTGCGCTCGGACGCGCAGCATGGCCGCCATTTTGGATCAAAATGAACAAATCAGACACTCGTCCTACAAACTTTATCAGAGTATAAGCTATATTAATTATTATAAACTTATCAAAGACGTTAGTGACGTGTTAGCGACGGAACATTGCTCCTGTTCACACAGTCTTAACATATATAATATATATATATATATATATATATATATATATATATATATATATATATATATATATATATATATATATACACAGAGGCACAGAGGCACTCATCATGGCTGCACAGGAGCAGGCCTTGAGCACCAGAGCAATAGAGGCCCAGATCTACCACACCAGACAAGACCCCAGGTGTAAGAACATAACTGCAGGTGTAAGAACATAACTGCAGGTGTAAGAACATAACTGCAGGTGTAAGAACATAACTGCAGGTGTAAGAACATAACTGCAGGTGTAAGAACAGAACTGCAGGTGTAAGAACATAACTGCAGGTGTAAGAACATAACTGCAGGGTGTAAGATGCTGGCAGGGAAAGCTTACATGGAGCCATAACCAAGTGGCTGGTATAGTGTACAGGAACATCTGTGCAGAATATGGGCTGGAAACCCCAAGGTCAAAGTGGGAAACACCTCCAAAGGTGGTGGAGAACGACCGAGCCAAGATCCTGTGGGACGTCCAGATCCAGACGGACAGAAGGTGATGAACCAACCGGACATTGTGGTGGTGACAAAGAGCAGAGGAGCCGCTGTGGTCGACATAGCAACACCAAGACTTCAACATCAGGAAAAAGGAACAGGAGAAACTAGAGAAATACCAGGGGCTCAGAGAAGAGCTGGAGAAAACCTGGAGGGTGAAGCATCAGTGGTGCCCGTGGTCGTTGGGGCACTCGGGGCAGTGACCCCCAAACTGGAGGAGTGGCTCCAGCAGATCCCAGGAAATACATCAGACATCTCGGTCCAGAAAAGTGCAGTTCTAGGAACAGCAAAGATACTGCGCAGAACCCTCAAGCTCCCAGGCCTCTGGTAGAGGACCCGAGCAGGAGGAGAAAGAGACCGCCCGCGGAGGGTGAGGAAGAGTTTTTTTTTTTATGTATATAATCTTATGTGTGGTTCAACCTGAGGCCACACCGGTCCACGTGGTCAGCACCGCCATATTTCCTACAGCGTTTCCGTAGCGATGACCAGAACCCCTTTGTATCCCAATGTGCCTTACAGTGTACAGCGCCCCCTGCTGACACTCACTCATTCTGTTGAATGAGTGAGTGTCATTCAACAGAATGAGCCTAAACTCACAGTTTAGGCTCAGAGCCTAAACTGTGAGTTAAAGGTGCTCTCAGGCCTGCAGGACACACGGCTCAGTCTAAACTGTGAGTTAAAGGTGCTCTCAGGCCTGCAGGACACACGGCTCAGTCTAAACTGTGAGTTAAAGGTGCTCTCGGGCCTGCAGGACACACGGCTCAGAGTCTAAACTGTGAGTTAAAGGTGCTCTCAGGCCTGCAGGACACACGGCTCAGTCTAAACTGTGAGTTAAAGGTGCTCTCGGGCCTGCAGGACACACGGCTCAGAGTCTAAACTGTGAGTTAAAGGTGCTCTCGGGCCTGCAGGACACACGGCTCAGTCTAAACTGTGAGTTAAAGGTGCTCTCGGGCCTGCAGGACACACGGCTCAGTCTAAACTGTGAGTTAAAGGTGCTCTCGGGCCTGCAGGACACACGGCTCAGTCTAAACTGTGAGTTAAAGGTGCTCTCGGGCCTGCAGGACACACGGCTCAGAGTCTAAACTGTGAGTTAAAGGTGCTCTCAGGCCTGCAGGACACACGGCTCAGTCTAAACTGTGAGTTAAAGGTGCTCTCAGGCCTGCAGGACACACGGCTCAGAGTCTAAACTGTGAGTTAAAGGTGCTCTCGGGCCTGCAGGACACACGGCTCAGAGCCTAAACTGTGAGTTAAAGGTGCTCTCAGGCCTGCAGGACACACGGCTCAGTCTAAACTGTGAGTTAAAGGTGCTCTCGGGCCTGCAGGACACACGGCTCAGTCTAAACTGTGAGTTAAAGGTGCTCTCAGGCCTGCAGGACACACGGCTCAGTCTAAACTGTGAGTTAAAGGTGCTCTCAGGCCTGCAGGACACACGGCTCAGTCTAAACTGTGAGTTAAAGGTGCTCTCGGGCCTGCAGGACACACGGCTCAGTCTAAACTGTGAGTTAAAGGTGCTCTCAGGCCTGCAGGACACACGGCTCAGTCTAAACTGTGAGTTAAAGGTGCTCTCGGGCCTGCAGGACACACGGCTCAGTCTAAACTGTGAGTTAAAGGTGCTCCGGGCCTGCAGGACACACGGCTCAGAGTCTAAACTGTGAGTTAAAGGTGCTCTCGGGCCTGCAGGACACACGGCTCAGTCTAAACTGTGAGTTAAAGGTGCTCTCGGGCCTGCAGGACACACGGCTCAGAGTCTAAACTGTGAGTTAAAGGTGCTCCGGGCCTGCAGGACACACGGCTCAGTCTAAACTGTGAGTTAAAGGTGCTCTCGGGCCTGCAGGACACACGGCTCAGTCTAAACTGTGAGTTAAAGGTGCTCCGGGCCTGCAGGACACACGGCTCAGTCTAAACTGTGAGTTAAAGGTGCTCCGGGCCTGCAGGACACACGGCTCAGTCTAAACTGTGAGTTAAAGGTGCTCTCGGGCCTGCAGGACACACGGCTCAGGGGTTAAACTGTGAGTTAAAGGTGCTCCGGGCCTGCAGGACACACGGCTCAGAGCCTGAAACTGTGAGTTAAAGGTGCTCTCGGGCCTGCAGGACACACGGCTCAGTCTAAACTGTGAGTTAAAGGTGCTCTCGGGCCTGCAGGACACACGGCTCAGAGTCTAAACTGTGAGTTAAAGGTGCTCTCGGGCCTGCAGGACACACGGCTCAGAGTCTAAACTGTGAGTTAAAGGTGCTCTCAGGCCTGCAGGACACACGGCTCAGAGGTTAAACTGTGAGTTAAAGGTGCTCTCGGGCCTGCAGGACACACGGCTCAGTCTAAACTGTGAGTTAAAGGTGCTCTCAGGCCTGCAGGACACACGGCTCAGAGTCTAAACTGTGAGTTAAAGGTGCTCTCGGGCCTGCAGGACACACGGCTCAGAGCCTGAAACTGTGAGTTAAAGGTGCTCTCGGGCCTGCAGGACACACGGCTCAGTCTAAACTGTGAGTTAAAGGTGCTCTCGGGCCTGCAGGACACACGGCTCAGAGTCTAAACTGTGAGTTAAAGGTGCTCTCGGGCCTGCAGGACACACGGCTCAGAGCCTGAAACTGTGAGTTAAAGGTGCTCTCGGGCCTGCAGGACACACGGCTCAGTCTAAACTGTGAGTTAAAGGTGCTCTCGGGCCTGCAGGACACACGGCTCAGTCTAAACTGTGAGTTAAAGGTGCTCTCGGGCCTGCAGGACACACGGCTCAGAGTCTAAACTGTGAGTTAAAGGTGCTCTCGGGCCTGCAGGACACACGGCTCAGTCTAAACTGTGAGTTAAAGGTGCTCCGGGCCTGCAGGACACACGGCTCAGTCTAAACTGTGAGTTAAAGGTGCTCTCGGGCCTGCAGGACACACGGCTCAGAGCCTGAAACTGTGAGTTAAAGGTGCTCTCAGGCCTGCAGGACACACGGCTCAGTCTAAACTGTGAGTTAAAGGTGCTCTCAGGCCTGCAGGACACACGGCTCAGAGTCTAAACTGTGAGTTAAAGGTGCTCTCAGGCCTGCAGGACACACGGCTCAGAGTCTAAACTGTGAGTTAAAGGTGCTCTCAGGCCTGCAGGACACACGGCTCAGTCTAAACTGTGAGTTAAAGGTGCTCTCGGGCCTGCAGGACACACGGCTCAGTCTAAACTGTGAGTTAAAGGTGCTCTCAGGCCTGCAGGACACACGGCTCAGTCTAAACTGTGAGTTAAAGGTGCTCTCGGGCCTGCAGGACACACGGCTCAGTCTAAACTGTGAGTTAAAGGTGCTCTCAGGCCTGCAGGACACACGGCTCAGTCTAAACTGTGAGTTAAAGGTGCTCTCAGGCCTGCAGGACACACGGCTCAGTCTAAACTGTGAGTTAAAGGTGCTCTCGGGCCTGCAGGACACACGGCTCAGTCTAAACTGTGAGTTAAAGGTGCTCTCGGGCCTGCAGGACACACGGCTCAGAGTCTAAACTGTGAGTTAAAGGTGCTCTCGGGCCTGCAGGACACACGGCTCAGTCTAAACTGTGAGTTAAAGGTGCTCTCAGGCCTGCAGGACACACGGCTCAGAGTCTAAACTGTGAGTTAAAGGTGCTCTCGGGCCTGCAGGACACACGGCTCAGTCTAAACTGTGAGTTAAAGGTGCTCTCGGGCCTGCAGGACACACGGCTCAGTCTAAACTGTGAGTTAAAGGTGCTCTCGGGCCTGCAGGACACACGGCTCAGAGTCTAAACTGTGAGTTAAAGGTGCTCTCAGGCCTGCAGGACACACGGCTCAGAGTCTAAACTGTGAGTTAAAGGTGCTCTGGGCCTGCAGGACACACGGCTCAGAGTCTAAACTGTGAGTTAAAGGTGCTCCGGGCCTGCAGGACACACGGCTCAGTCTAAACTGTGAGTTAAAGGTGCTCTCGGGCCTGCAGGACACACGGCTCAGTCTAAACTGTGAGTTAAAGGTGCTCTCAGGCCTGCAGGACACACGGCTCAGTCTAAACTGTGAGTTAAAGGTGCTCTCGGGCCTGCAGGACACACGGCTCAGTCTAAACTGTGAGTTAAAGGTGCTCTCAGGCCTGCAGGACACACGGCTCAGTCTAAACTGTGAGTTAAAGGTGCTCTCGGGCCTGCAGGACACACGGCTCAGAGTCTAAACTGTGAGTTAAAGGTGCTCTCGGGCCTGCAGGACACACGGCTCAGAGTCTAAACTGTGAGTTAAAGGTGCTCTCGGGCCTGCAGGACACACGGCTCAGTCTAAACTGTGAGTTAAAGGTGCTCTGGGCCTGCAGGACACACGGCTCAGAGTCTAAACTGTGAGTTAAAGGTGCTCTCAGGCCTGCAGGACACACGGCTCAGTCTAAACTGTGAGTTAAAGGTGCTCTCGGGCCTGCAGGACACACGGCTCAGTCTAAACTGTGAGTTAAAGGTGCTCTCGGGCCTGCAGGACACACGGCTCAGTCTAAACTGTGAGTTAAAGGTGCTCTCGGGCCTGCAGGACACACGGCTCAGTCTAAACTGTGAGTTAAAGGTGCTCTCAGGCCTGCAGGACACACGGCTCAGTCTAAACTGTGAGTTAAAGGTGCTCTCGGGCCTGCAGGACACACGGCTCAGTCCAAACTGTGAGTTAAAGGTGCTCTCAGGCCTGCAGGACACACGGCTCAGTCTAAACTGTGAGTTAAAGGTGCTCTCGGGCCTGCAGGACACACGGCTCAGTCTAAACTGTGAGTTAAAGGTGCTCTCAGGCCTGCAGGACACACGGCTCAGTCTAAACTGTGAGTTAAAGGTGCTCTCGGGCCTGCAGGACACACGGCTCAGTCTAAACTGTGAGTTAAAGGTGCTCTCGGGCCTGCAGGACACACGGCTCAGTCTAAACTGTGAGTTAAAGGTGCTCTCGGGCCTGCAGGACACACGGCTCAGAGTCTAAACTGTGAGTTAAAGGTGCTCTCAGGCCTGCAGGACACACGGCTCAGAGTCTAAACTGTGAGTTAAAGGTGCTCTCGGGCCTGCAGGACACACGGCTCAGAGTCTAAACTGTGAGTTAAAGGTGCTCCGGGCCTGCAGGACACACGGCTCAGTCTAAACTGTGAGTTAAAGGTGCTCTCGGGCCTGCAGGACACACGGCTCAGAGTCTAAACTGTGAGTTAAAGGTGCTCTCGGGCCTGCAGGACACACGGCTCAGTCTAAACTGTGAGTTAAAGGTGCTCTCGGGCCTGCAGGACACACGGCTCAGAGTCTAAACTGTGAGTTAAAGGTGCTCTCAGGCCTGCAGGACACACGGCTCAGTCTAAACTGTGAGTTAAAGGTGCTCTCAGGCCTGCAGGACACACGGCTCAGAGTCTAAACTGTGAGTTAAAGGTGCTCTCAGGCCTGCAGGACACACGGCTCAGTCTAAACTGTGAGTTAAAGGTGCTCTCGGGCCTGCAGGACACACGGCTCAGTCTAAACTGTGAGTTAAAGGTGCTCTCAGGCCTGCAGGACACACGGCTCAGAGTCTAAACTGTGAGTTAAAGGTGCTCTCGGGCCTGCAGGACACACGGCTCAGTCTAAACTGTGAGTTAAAGGTGCTCTCGGGCCTGCAGGACACACGGCTCAGTCTAAACTGTGAGTTAAAGGTGCTCTCAGGCCTGCAGGACACACGGCTCAGAGTCTAAACTGTGAGTTAAAGGTGCTCTCAGGCCTGCAGGACACACGGCTCAGAGTCTAAACTGTGAGTTAAAGGTGCTCTCAGGCCTGCAGGACACACGGCTCAGTCTAAACTGTGAGTTAAAGGTGCTCTCAGGCCTGCAGGACACACGGCTCAGAGTCTAAACTGTGAGTTAAAGGTGCTCTCAAGCCTGCAGGACACACGGCTCAGTCTAAACTGTGAGTTAAAGGTGCTCTCGGGCCTGCAGGACACACGGCTCAGTCTAAACTGTGAGTTAAAGGTGCTCTCAGGCCTGCAGGACACACGGCTCAGTCTAAACTGTGAGTTAAAGGTGCTCTCGGGCCTGCAGGACACACGGCTCAGTCTAAACTGTGAGTTAAAGGTGCTCCGGGCCTGCAGGACACACGGCTCAGTCTAAACTGTGAGTTAAAGGTGCTCTCGGGCCTGCAGGACACACGGCTCAGAGTCTAAACTGTGAGTTAAAGGTGCTCTCGGGCCTGCAGGACACACGGCTCAGAGCCTGAAACTGTGAGTTAAAGGTGCTCTCGGGCCTGCAGGACACACGGCTCAGTCTAAACTGTGAGTTAAAGGTGCTCTCGGGCCTGCAGGACACACGGCTCAGTCTAAACTGTGAGTTAAAGGTGCTCTCAGGCCTGCAGGACACACGGCTCAGTCTAAACTGTGAGTTAAAGGTGCTCTCAGGCCTGCAGGACACACGGCTCAGTCTAAACTGTGAGTTAAAGGTGCTCCGGGCCTGCAGGACACACGGCTCAGAGTCTAAACTGTGAGTTAAAGGTGCTCTCGGGCCTGCAGGACACACGGCTCAGTCTAAACTGTGAGTTAAAGGTGCTCTCAGGCCTGCAGGACACACGGCTCAGTCTAAACTGTGAGTTAAAGGTGCTCTCGGGCCTGCAGGACACACGGCTCAGAGTCTAAACTGTGAGTTAAAGGTGCTCTCGGGCCTGCAGGACACACGGCTCAGAGTCTAAACTGTGAGTTAAAGGTGCTCTCAGGCCTGCAGGACACACGGCTCAGAGCCTGAAACTGTGAGTTAAAGGTGCTCTCAGGCCTGCAGGACACACGGCTCAGAGCCTGAAACTGTGAGTTAAAGGTGCTCTCGGGCCTGCAGGACACACGGCTCAGAGTCTAAACTGTGAGTTAAAGGTGCTCTCGGGCCTGCAGGACACACGGCTCAGAGTCTAAACTGTGAGTTAAAGGTGCTCTCAGGCCTGCAGGACACACGGCTCAGTCTAAACTGTGAGTTAAAGGTGCTCCGGGCCTGCAGGACACACGGCTCAGGGGTTAAACTGTGAGTTAAAGGTGCTATGGGCCTGCAGGACACACGGCTCAGAGTCTAAACTGTGAGTTAAAGGTGCTCTCAGGCCTGCAGGACACACGGCTCAGAGTCTAAACTGTGAGTTAAAGGTGCTCTCGGGCCTGCAGGACACACGGCTCAGAGCCTAAACTGTGAGTTAAAGGTGCTCTCAGGCCTTCAGGACACACGGCTCAGAGTCTAAACTGTGAGTTAAAGGTGCTCTCAGGCCTGCAGGACACACGGCTCAGTCTAAACTGTGAGTTAAAGGTGCTCTCGGGCCTGCAGGACACACGGCTCAGAGTCTAAACTGTGAGTTAAAGGTGCTCTCAGGCCTGCAGGACACACGGCTCAGTCTAAACTGTGAGTTAAAGGTGCTCTCGGGCCTGCAGGACACACGGCTCAGTCTAAACTGTGAGTTAAAGGTGCTCTCGGGCCTGCAGGACACACGGCTCAGTCTAAACTGTGAGTTAGAGGTGCTCTCAGGCCTGCAGGACACACGGCTCAGAGTCTAAACTGTGAGTTAAAGGTGCTCTCGGGCCTGCAGGACACACGGCTCAGTCTAAACTGTGAGTTAAAGGTGCTCTCGGGCCTGCAGGACACACGGCTCAGTCTAAACTGTGAGTTAAAGGTGCTCTCAGGCCTGCAGGACACACGGCTCAGAGGTTAAACTGTGAGTTAAAGGTGCTCTCGGGCCTGCAGGACACACGGCTCAGAGTCTAAACTGTGAGTTAAAGGTGCTCCGGGCCTGCAGGACACACGGCTCAGGGGTTAAACTGTGAGTTAAAGGTGCTCTCAGGCCTGCAGAACACACGGCTCAGAGTCTAAACTGTGAGTTAAAGGTGCTCTCAGGCCTGCAGAACACACGGCTCAGAGTCTAAACTGTGAGTTAAAGGTGCTCTCGGGCCTGCAGGACACACGGCTCAGAGTCTAAACTGTGAGTTAAAGGTGCTCTCGGGCCTGCAGGACACACGGCTCAGAGTCTAAACTGTGAGTTAAAGGTGCTCTCAGGCCTGCAGGACACACGGCTCAGGGGTTAAACTGTGAGTTAAAGGTGCTCTCAGGCCTGCAGGACACACGGCTCAGGGGTTAAACTGTGAGTTAAAGGTGCTCTCAGGCCTGCAGGACACACGGCTCAGGGGTTAAACTGTGAGTTAAAGGTGCTCTCAGGCCTGCAGAACACACGGCTCAGAGTCTAAACTGTGAGTTAAAGGTGCTCCGGGCCTGCAGAACACACGGCTCAGAGTCTAAACTGTGAGTTAAAGGTGCTCTCGGGCCTGCAGGACACACGGCTCAGTCTAAACTGTGAGTTAAAGGTGCTCTCAGGCCTGCAGGAC
>NC_136861.1:36627908-36630408 GCF_951799975.1 Gobius niger
GGAGGCGAAGAGAGAAGGGAGAGACAAAGATCCTAGAAGAAAAGGAGCCCAGAGGAAACATTGGACTCTGCTGAGGGGGAACCGAGCACAGCCTCACAGAGGGACATTAGGAGACAACCAAGACACCTCACAAGGACACAGCCCAAGGAAAGGACATAAGGAGAGGACATAAGGAGAGGACATAAGGAAAGGACATAAGGAGAGGACATAAGGAAAGGACATAAGGAAAGGACATAAGGAGAGGACATAAGGAGAGGACATAAGGAAAGGACATAAGGAGAGGATGTGAGCACAGTTGTTGACATGTTTTGGTTCTGCGAGACACAGATCAGAGTCCGACTGAAGCGTCTCCTGTAACAGATCCATTAACCAAGGAGGAGACGAGGAGACATGAGAGGACCCATCTGAGGACACTTGTGAAGAGACAAGGCCAGACTGGGATCAGGTCCTGGTCTGACCCACAGTGGGAGCCTCACCTGAAGGACCTAGGAGACGAGGAGCTAGGACACAGCGAGTCTGAGTGAGTTCTATCTTTGGTTTTTATGGCTCTGCTTTGATGAAATTTCTGCCGTCGACTGGACTGGGTTGTTCTCTGCTTCTTCACGCTTTGAAACAGTGGCTCAGATGGTAGAACGAGTTGCCTGGTGACCAGAGGGTCGCCGGTTTCAATCCCACAGGTGCACATTGTCCTTGTGTGGTGAATTAGTGCAGGTGGAAGACAGGCCTGTTGTTGTGGATTATGCAAATGGACGTTAATGACGTTAATGACTGACCAGACGAGTGAGAGAAGAAGATCCGCAGGTTCTAAACCGCGCTCCAAATGATTATGCAAATTACATTTTTCTGTGATTTTCAGAATTGTGAACTCAAATGAGGGTCAGCATAATTTTCAAGCCTTTAACTTAACTGTTTAACGGATCATTTGAAAATGAGGAAAATAAATATAGTAAAAAAACTCAATCTACTGTTCCAGGTCGAGTTATATTTGAACATAGGACTTTCTTTGAGCAGCTTCAAAATTCTTAAATCCATTAAACTTGTGAGTTTTTGGACAGTTTCTGCTTGGATTTCTTTGCAGGATGTTAGAATAACCTCCCAGAGCTGCTGTTTGGATGAAAACTGCCTCCCACCCTCATAGAAGTTTTTCTTGTTGAGGCTCCAAAGGTTCTCAATAGGGCTGAGGTCAGGGGAGAAGGGGGTCCACATCATGAGTTTCTCTCCTTTTCTGCCCAGAACAGCCAGTGATGCAGAGGTTTTCTTTACAGCAGGACATGGGGCGGTGTCATGATGAAGATTATCTTGTTCTTTTTGTAGCATAGAAGAAAGTGGTCAGTCAGAGAGAGGTCATTTTCACACCTTCAGGGATCCAAAAGGGTCGACCAGCTCTCTCCCCATGATTCTGACTCCGCCCCCTCCTTACTGACGTCACAGCCTTGTTGGGACATGGTGGCCGTTCACCAACCATCCACTCCTCCATCCATCTGACCATCCAGGGTCACACGGCCTCATCAGTGAACAAGACTTCTCTTCAATGAACAGTTTGGGGGAGGCCGGATAGAAGGTTTATGCACAACTGCAGCCTCTGGAGGGTCCGACACCTTCATGTTCAGGAGACTCCAGCTTTGTAGCTGCTGTTCTTAATCTGATGTGTTTGTCTGGCAGAAACCGTCCTCATCGTGCCTTTATCTGCACAAACCCGAGTGTGTCTGAATCATCCACAAATCTCTTATCAGTTCGATGATTACACTTAATCTTTCCTGAAATATCGAAGGTTTTCATACCCAGACCAAGGCATTCAACTATTTCACTCTTTTCATCAGCAGAAAGACCCTTTTTTTTCCCCATATTGCTTGAAATGATGATCTGCTTAATAAAGTGGAACATCCTTTTTCAGTAGTTTTTCCCTTAACTGGGCTTAACCTGAAACTGATCATCCCAGGTCTGAGATTAATGTCAGTGATTCATAGAGCCCCAAGACACGATACCATCCATGAGTTTCATTATTATTGTTTTTTTTTTACCTTTATGGCCTGAAATACAATGTGCATAATAATTTGGAACGTGGTGTTTGACTGAGCCCCAGAAGATCGAGAATCACAGTGAGGGTAGAGATTTTATTCTTATTCTGTGCAATAAAGTCGCCCGGCTTTATTCTCACTATTTGCATTCTCCAGTATATGGACAGTGTTTGGGCTGGTGGACTTGCTCTGTGTGTTTCATTTGGCTAAACTCGTCTAGAGGAGGATGAAGCTGCAGTTTGTGGCTGTAAAGTACAGCTGCAATATCAGCCCATCCATCATTCACCCATCCATCCATCCATCCATCCATCCATCCATCATCCACCCACCCATCCACCCATCCATCCATCATCCACCCACCCATCCATCATCCATCATCCATCCATCCATCCATCCATCCATCCATCATCCATCATCCATCCATCCATCCATCCATCCATCATCCATCCATCCATCCATCATCCATCATCCATCCATCATCC
>NC_136861.1:36637908-36708673 GCF_951799975.1 Gobius niger
ATCCATCCATCCATCCATCATCCATCCATCCATCATCCATCCATCATCCACCCATCATCCATCATCCATCATCCATCCAACCATCCATCATCCACCCACCCATCCACCCATCCTTCATCCACCCATCCATCATCCATTTATCCATCCATCATCCATCATCCACCCATCCATCATCCACCCATCCATCATCCATCCACCCATCCATCCATCATCCATCCACCCATCCATCCATCCATCATCCATCCACCCATCCATCATCCATCATCCATCATCCATCATCCATCCACCCATCCATCCATCCATCATCCATCCATCCATCCATCATCCATCCATCCATCCATCATCCATCCATCCATCATCCATCCATCATCCACCCATCATCCATCATCCATCATCCATCATCCATCCAACCATCCATCATCCACCCACCCATCCACCCATCCTTCATCCACCCATCCATCATCCATCCATCATCCATTTATCCATCCATCATCCATCATCCACCCATCCATCATCCACCCATCCATCATCCATCCACCCATCCATCCATCATCCATCCACCCATCCATCCATCCATCATCCATCCACCCATCCATCATCCATCATTCATCATCCATCATCCATCATCCATCCACCCATCCATCATCCATCATCCATCATCCATCTATCCATCATCCATCATCCATCCATCATCCATCCATCATCCATCCATCCACAGTTCAAATGCACAGTTCATACGGCCACGGATTGGAGATTGAAGTATGACAGTTCGTAGTGAGAGTTCGGTTTATGGTGATAGTGTGTATGGGGAAATGCAAAGGCCGCAGTAGTGAGGAGTAGTGAGGTGCGAGGCAAGGGGGTGTGGCTATAAGCCGCCTACCGGCCCGACCAGAGCAGGTGGAGATCCTTGAGAGGTGGAGATCGTTGGGCTCGAGGCCTATCTTCAGCTCGCCATCCAAGACTTAGGGACCTGGCCTGCGTAAAACACAGGACCCTGAGTTCGATCATTGTGCGCACATTAAAATAATCTTTATCTATTTAACCTCAATAAACAATTACTACTGCTCACATTAGCAATACTAAATACAATCAACCATATTTTATGTGTACAAAAGACTATACAAAAATAAGCAACACAAATGTCATAATGACAGGTGTAACTACCGGCGCGCACCAGCGGACTGCGCACCAGCGGCAGTGTTCATTCATTGTCTTTTCCTTAGCATAAAAAGTTCAGATGACCCTAAACAGCCACAGGACTTACACACCAGGTGTACATACATAAAGTAAAGACTCGACATAAATATGACTTAAATCAATTCAGAGACATGGAGGAAAACGGAGTTTAAAGCCCAATTTTAACCCTGCTAACCCGCCCATAAGGAATACATAGAGGCGGCTAGTAGCTAACAGTAGCAACAAATTCATTCACCAACTCCGCGTAATATCATAACATCAACACACTCTCTCGTCACGAATCAGCCCTGATGGTCGGCGCCTATAAGTTAACAATTAGTTGTAAAATGTTGGACAGTTGTTATAGCGATCTGCGGGTAAACGAGAACTTTAAAACATACCGGCTTCGAACTTCCCCGAGGCTTAGCCACCGCACCTGTCAGCCATATTGGAACGCTGGATAATATAGAGCATGATAGGCTGCAACGAGTCACGTGAGCGGGTGACGCTACGCTCGCGAGTGACGCTACGCTCGCGAGTGACGCTACGCTCGCGGGTGACGCTACGCTCGCGGGTGACGCTACGCTCGCGGGTGACGCTACGCTCGCGGGTGACGCTACGCTCGCGGGTGACGCTACGCTCGCGGGTGACGCTACGCTCGCGGGTGACGCTACGCTCGCGGGTGACGCTACGCTCGCGGGTGACGCTACGCTCGCGGGTGACGCTACGCTCGCGGGTGACGCTACGCTCGCGGGTGGCGCTACGCTCGCGGGTGACGCTACGCTCGCGGGTGACGCTACGCTCGCGGGTGACGCTACGCTCGCGGGTGACGCTACGCTCGCGGGTGACGCTACGCTCGCGGGTGACGCTACGCTCGCGAGTGACGCTACGCTCGCGGGTGACGCTACGCTCGCGGGTGACGCTACGCTCGCGGGTGACGCTACGCTCGCGAGTGACGCTACGCTCGCGAGACTAAACGTAGGGACAGCGCAGGTAATGTAAGGGAATGACATTAAAGGAAATATAACATATTTCCCACCCGTGTTACACATCCATCCATGAGCGGGAGCGGGTGAGCCTGGGCCAGTGGGGGAGTGGGCCAGTGGGGGAGCGGGCCAGTGAGGGAGCGGGCCAGTGGGGGAGCGGGCCAGTGGGGGACCGGGCCAGTGGGGGAGCGGGTCAGTGGGGGAGCGGGCCAGTGGGGGAGCGGGCCAGTGGGGGACCGGGCCAGTGGGGGAGCGGGCCAGTGGGGGAGCGGGCCAGTGGGGGAGCGGGCCAGTGGGGGAGCGGGCCAGTGGGGGAGCGGGCCAGTGAGGGAGCGGGCCAGTGGGGGAGCGGGCCAGTGGGGGAGCGGGTGAGCCAGTGGGGGAGCGGGCCAGTGAGGGAGCGGGCCAGTGGGGGAGCGGGCCAGTGGGGGAGCGGGTGAGCCAGTGGGGGAGCGGGGGAGCCAGTGAGGGAGCGGGCCAGTGGGGGAGCGGGCCAGTGGGGGAGCGGGCCAGTGGGGGAGCGGGCCAGTGGGGGAGCGGGGGAGTTTGAGATGAATAAAGGTAGAAAAGTGCTTTATAAGTTGAGTCCATTTGTCGGACTGTCCGAGTTTAAACGTCTCTGTCACTGCACTGCCCAAAGGACGGACGGGTGTCGACCTCTGTGTTGGGTATTCGAGTGATGTCACCCTCCCCACACACACACACACACACACACACGCGCACGCACACACACACACACACACACACACACACACACACACACACACACACACACGCGCACGCACACACACACACACACACACCCACACATACACAGGGGGCACAGCTGCACCATTTTTAAGAACAACTGCAGGAGTCATGTTTCAGATTTTCGGCTTAAACACAGGGACGTCATCTGCAGACCCACATTTACAGGGACGTCATCTGCAGACCCACATTTACAGGGACGTCATCTGCAGACCCACATTTACAGGGACGTCATCTGCAGACCCACATTTACAGGGACGTCATCTGCAGACCCACATTTACAGGGACATCATCTGCAGACCCACATTTACAGGGACATCATCTGCAGACCCACATTTACAGGGACATCATCTGCAGACCCACATTTACAGGGACGTCATCTGCAGACCCACATTTACAGGGACATCATCTGCAGACCCACATTTACAGGGACATCATCTGCAGACCCACATTTACAGGGAGGTCATAACGGCAGAAGGTGATATTGACAGATTTATTGAAAGTCTTTGTTTGGAAACTGTCCAAAATAAACGGTCCATTTCCCGCTGCAAATAAAGTCTGTCCAAATGCGTTTTTATTAAAGTTTCTGCAGGTTTGTTTTATAATATTCACCTTTTCACAATCCATGGTTTCTAACGACGTCAACAACACAAACAAGAACCGCATGAACCTCGTATAATCTATGAACTCCCCCAAACTGAAGCAGAAACGCTTGATGTTCAAAGGAGTAACACCAACTGTCCACCAGAGGCCGCCCTTTCCCTCCGGCAGGTTTTAATCAAAGAATACAGGTGAAACTCGGAACATTAGAATTTTGTGAAAAAGTTAACTGTGCCACAACTGTACCATAACTGTACCACAACTGTACCACAACTGTGCCACAACTGTGCCACAACTGTGCCACAACTGTGCCACAACTGTACCACAACTGTACCACAACTGTACCACCACTGTGTGAGAACAGCTAATGTGTGACTGTAAGTAAGTAATCTTTATTTCTACAGCACCTTTCACAGGCAAAGGCCACAAAGTGCTTCACAACACAGTTAAAAACAGAAGTTACAGACAATATAAAAAGGGGTCAAAACAACTCAGAAATCACAGCAGCCCAAAAGTAGCTCATTAAAAGCTTGAACAAATAAATGTGTCTTAAGTTCGCATTTGAAAGAAACAACCGAGTCAATACAGCGCAAAGAGGGTGGAAGATCATTCCAGAGCCTGGAAGCAACAGCCTGGAAGGATCGGTCACCTCTAGTACGGAAACTCGTACGTGGAACCTTTAGCAGATTCTGATCCTCAGACCTCAGAGCCTCACAGGGTGTAAGGCTGAACCAGAGCACTGATATAAGAAGGAGCCTGACCACGCACGGCTCTGAAGGCAAGAACCAGAACTTTAAAGTTGATCCTATAGGACACTGGCAGCCAATGAAGCTGTTTTAAAATAGGGGATATGTGGGTCCTCCTGCTTGTGCGGGTCAGAATTCTCGCTGCAGAGTTTTGCACTAATTGCAGTCGAGAAGCTCCTTCTTGTTAAGACATGAAAACAAACTGTTACAATAATCTAAACGTGAAGACACAAATGCATGGATGATCAGCTCCAAATCATTACGTGAGACCATATTCCTAAGTTTAGAAATGTTCCTTAGTTGAAAGAAGCAGTTCCTGGTTAGCTGCTTACAGTGCTGCACTAATGACAGGTCTTTGTCAAAAATAACTCCCAAGTTACGAAGGCTTGGTTTCGCAGACTGGCCTAAGTCACCCAGGAACTGTTTAATCCCTGGAATTGAATCATCAGGTGCGATTACCAGGGTTTCCGTTTTGCCTGCATTGAGCTGCAAAGAGTTATCGCTGAGCCACTGTTTTATTTCCACTAGACAACGGAGCAGAGAGTTCAAATTCTGGATTTCGGACGGTTTACAGGAACAGTAAAGCTGGATATCGTCAGCACTGTGTGAAGCCGGACCACTACACAGTCCCTTATGTTCTTGTATTTGTATTTAAGTTCACACCTGACTCCCCTCCAAGTCGAGCTTCTCCCTCAGGAGACAAACAATAAAATGAATTTGAACTGTGGATTTTGGACGACTCAAAACATGTACAATAGGTGAATCCTGCAGCAGGAGTGATTATGATCATTGACACAGAACAGCAGCATCAGCTCGTTGGTTTATCGTTTCTATGGCGACGGCTGCAGCAGACTGACACAGACCGGGGTTTGTCTGTGTTTTAGATGAAAATAACACAGATTATCTTCATCATGATGATGAAATAACAAAATGAAGTCCTGGATCCACCTGACGGACGCCGGTCACATGACCTGGACCTGTTTTTAGACTGAACTGATCCGTGTGGGAAGAGTTCCCGGCGCCGTTCAGACGGCTCCTGTTTCAGATCCACTTTCCTCCAGAGACTTTCATCCAGACACTCTACACTTTCAACCTGCCCCGACCCAGACCCTCTGAGACCAGACCAGGTCTGAGTCCACACAAGCCCAGACCGTCTGAGACCAGACCAGGTCTGAGTCCAAACGAGCCCAGACCGTCTGAGACCAGACCAGGTCTGAGTCCACACTTACCCAGACCCTCCGAGACCAGACCAGGTCTGAGTCCACACGAGCCCAGACCCTCTGAGACCAGACCAGGTCTGAGTCCACACGAGCCCCGACCCAGACCCTCCGAGACCAGACCAGGTCTGAGTCCACACTTACCCAGACCGTCTGAGACCAGACCAGGTCTGAGTCCACACGAGCCCCGACCCAGACCCTCTGAGACCAGACCAGGTCTGAGTCCACACTTACCCAGACCCTCTGAGACCAGACCAGGTCTGAGTCCACACTTACCCAGACCGTCTGAGACCAGACCAGGTCTGAGTCCACACTTACCCAGACCCTCTGAGACCAGACCAGGTCTGAGTCCAAACTAACTCTAACCCGTTCATCCAGACATCATCTACACTTTCAACCTGCCCTCAGAGTCTGAGTCTGAGTCAGGCCAACATTTACCCTTTATCTGCAGTATCTGTGCAGTATCTGTGCAGTATCTGTGCAGTATCTGCAGTATCTGCAGTATCTGTGCAGTATCTGTGCAGTATCTGTGCAGTATCTGTGCAGTATCTGTGCAGTATCTGCAGTATCTGTGCAGTATCTGTGCAGTATCTGCAGTATCTGTGCAGTATCTGTGCAGTATCTGTGAAGTATAGTGCAGTATCTGTGCAGTATATGCAGTATCTGTGCAGTATCTGTGCAGTATCTGCAGTATCTGTGCAGTATCTGTGCAGTATCTGCAGTATCTGCAGTATCTGTGCAGTATCTGTGCAGTATCTGCAGTATTTGCGCAGTATCTGTGATCTGTGCAGTATCTGCAGTATCTGCAGTATCTGTACAGTATCTGTGCAGTATCTGCAGTATTTGCGCAGTATCTGTGATCTGTGCAGTATCTGCAGTATCTGTACAGTATCTGTGCAGTATCGGTTTTTCTCGTCTTAAATCATTAAATAAATGAATGTATCACAATGATAAAAAAAGCAATTTGGTCCCCCTTGTAGCCCCTCCCCCTGTAGCCCCTCCCCCTGTAGCCCCTCCCCCTGTAGCCCCTCCCCATGTTGCCCCTCCCCATGTTGCCCCTCCCCCCACTCGCTCCTCCAGCTTAACTTCATAGACTAAACTTAACTATGATCGATCTGATCTACGGAAGCTACAGAGCTGTTACAACGCTTCATACACAGACTAGAAGTAGTAGTAGTAGTAGTAGTAGAAGTAGTAGTAGTATTAGTAGTAGAAGTAGTAGTAGTAGTAGTAGTAGTAGTAGTAGCATTAGAAGTAGTATTAGTAGAAGTAGGAGTAGTTGTAGTAGTAGTAGTAGTAGTAGTAGTAGTAGTATGAGTAGTAGTAGTAGTAGTAGTAGTAGTAGTAGTAGTAGTAGTAGTAGTAGTAGTAGTAGTAGTAGTAGTAGTAGTATGAGTAGTAGTAGTAGTAGTAGCATTAGAAGTAGTATTAGTAGAAGTAGGAGTAGTTGTAGTAGTTCTGTGTCAGGTGTTTGTCTTTGCTCTTAAACATGGCTGACACTTGTTCAGACACCTCCAGAGGTCAGAGGTCAGGGGTCAGGGGTCAGGGGTCAGGGGGCGCAGCTGAGCAGCAGCTGACAGACAGGAATCTGAACACTGTCATAATACAACGGTGTCGGATGCCCTTCCACGCTAACACATGCTAACGTTACAACTGTGTCGGATGCCCTTCCACGCTAACACATGCTAACGTTACAACTGTGTCAGATGCCCTTCCACGCTAACACATGCTAACGTTACAACTGTGTCGGATGCCCTTCCACGCTAACACATGCTAACGTTCAACTCAAAACCTGTCACTTCTTTCTCTGAAACAAATATGTTTCCGCTTTAAAAACCTCGTCACATCTGACTGTGAGGCTCAGGGTTTAGTGCAGGCTCTCACTCGTTCAGGAGCTATTCATCTGTATTCATTAAACTGGACTGAACCTCCATTTTCTGAACAAACCCAGACCAGACAACAACTAAAGCTTCAGAACGATGAGGTTTTGACCCTGACTCAATTCTTTTCTCTTGACATTGATATTGTAAATGTGCAGTTCTTTGACGCAGTATTGTTCAGTATTGTTAAAGCACCGGAGTCGAGTAATAATGTCACGGTGCCCAGCCCTATGTGTCTCTCTGACCTGTTTTTTACTCTCCTTCTGAGGCAGCTGGACGACGAGCGATGGCGCCGGTGCTGCCCCCTGTTGGCGCTGAGCTCTTCCGACACTTCACGCTTCAGTCTCTGCAGAAAATCCAGGAGAAACACGACGAGGAGGAAAGACTCGCCCAGAAACGGAGCGAGAACAATGTGGAGGTGAGAAAAGTCATGTATTACTGCTGTTCCCACAGTTCCTCCCGGATCAGAAGGTGTCAGAGAGGAAAATGAAAATCTGTTGCTTTAAAAACGTCTTCTCGAACGTAGACAAAGTGTTAAAAACAGTAAAACCAAAGTCTCTACAGTTTTGTTCGTCTGTATCTGCGTTTCCTCTGAAAGAGCATTTTGAAGTTTTGCAAAAGTAACGAATGAAAACACCAGATGTCACGATTAAAACCCATCAAAAGTTTCTGCGTCGCTTCAGGAGGTTTATGGTTTTTTGTGAATAAGTTTGACGTAGTGAATAAAAAGAAGACGTGACTGTAAACAAAGGAGAAAATGTATAATCCATCAGCTCTGACCCGACCTGAGCCCATGGGCATAAAGCCTGACCCGACCTGAGCCCATGGTCATAAAGCCTGACAAATAATCTCTGATGCTCATGTTTAAAGCTGTCAGAGGAAGATTTGCCGAAACCGGCGTCGGACCTGGAGGCGGGAAAACCCCTCCCCTTTATCTACGGAGACCCCGCCCCTGAGTTCCTCAACACGCCATTGGAGGAGCTGGACCCCTTCTACCAATCACAGAAGGTCAGTGTTCAAACGGACCAATCACAGAAGGTTAGATGATGATGACTCTCTCGTCTTGTTCTTCCAGACGTTCATCGTTTTGGCAAAGGGGAACGTGATCTTTCGCTTTAACGCTGAGCCGGCCTGTTACCTCCTGTCGCCCTTCAGTTTACTGCGGAGGCTTTCCATCCGGGTCCTCATCCACTCATATCCTTTAACTGGGACCTCACAACCACCCATTCACCCATTCACCCAACACAACCTCCTACACACCCTACACAACCTCCTACAAACCCTACACAACCTCCTACACACCCTACACAACCTCCTACACACCCTACACACCCTACACAACCACCTACACACCCGACACAACCTCCTACACCCAACACAACCTCCTACACACCCAACACAACCTCCTACACACCCTACACAACCTCCTACACACCCTATACAACCTCCTACACACCCTACACACCCTACACAACCACCTACACACCCTACACAACCTCCTACACACCCTACACAACCTCCTACACACCCAACACAACCTCCTACACACCCTACACAACCTCCTACACACCCTACACAACCTCCTACACACCCTACACACCCTACACAACCACCTACACACCCTACACAACCTCCTACACCCAACACAACCTTCTACACACCCTACACAACCTCCTACACACCCTACACAACCTCCTACACACCCTACACACCCTACACAACCACCTACACACCCTACACAACCTCCTACACACCCTACACAACCTCCTACACACCCTACACAACCTCCTACACACCCAACACAATCACCCATTATCACTACACAACCTCCTACACACCCAACACAACCTCCTACAAACCCTACACAACCTCCTACACACTCTACACAACCTCCTACACACCCTACACAACCACCTACACACCCTACACAACCTCCTACACACTCTACACAACCACCTACACACCCTACACAACCTTCTACACACCCAACACAACCTCCTACACACCCAACACAATCACCTACACACCCAACACAACCTTCTACACACCCAACACAACCACCTACACACCCTACACAACCTCCTACACACCCTACACAACCTCCTACACACCCTACACACCCAACACAACCTTCTACACACCCTACACAACCTCCTACACACCCTACACACCCTACACAACCACCTACACACCCTACACAACCTTCTACACACCCAACACAACCTCCTACACACCCAACACAACCTCCTACACACCCTACACAACCTCCTACACACCCAACACAACCTCCTACACACCCTACACAACCTCCTACACACCCAACACAACCTCCTACACCCAACACAACCTCCTACACACCCTACACAACCACCTACACACCCAACACAACCTCCTACACCCAACACAACCTCCTACACACCCTACACAACCTCCTACACACCCTACACAACCTCCTACACACCCAACACAACTTTCTACACACCCTACACAACCTCCTACACACCCAACACAACCTCCTACACACCCAACACAACCTCCTACACACCCAACACAACCTCCTACACACCCAACACAACCTCCTATACACCCTACACAACCTCCTACACACCCAACACAACCTCCTACACACCCTACACAACCTCCTACACACCCAACACAACCTCCTATACACCCAACACAACCTCCTACACACCCTACACAACCTCCTACACACCCTACACAACCTCCTACACACCCTACACAACCTCCTACACACCCAACACAACCTCCTATACACCCAACACAACCTCCTACACACCCTACACAACCTCCTACACACCCAACACAACCTCCTATACACCCAACACAATCACCCATTATCCCTACACAACCTCCTACACACCCAACACAACCTCCTACACACCCTACACAACCTCCTACACACCCTACACAACCTCCTACACACCCAACACAACCTCCTATACACCCAACACAACCTCCTACACACCCTACACAACCTCCTACACACCCAACACAATCACCCATTATCCCTACACAACCTCCTACACACCCTACACAACCTCCTATACACCCTACACAACCTCCTATACACCCTACACAACCTCCTACACACCCTACACAACCTCCTACACACCCAACACAACCTCCTATACACCCTACACAACCTCCTACACACCCTACACAACCTCCTACACACCCAACACAACCTTCTACACACCCTACACAACCTCCTACACACCCTACACAACCTCCTACACACCCAACACAACCTCCTATACACCCAACACAACCTCCTACACACCCTACACAACCTCCTACACACCCAACACAATCACCCATTATCCCTACACAACCTCCTACACACCCAACACAACCTCCTACACACCCTACACAACCTCCTACACACCCTACACAACCTCCTATACACCCTACACAACCTCCTACACACCCTACACAACCACCTACACACCCTACACAACCTCCTACACACCCTACACAACCTCCTATACACCCTACACAACCTCCTACACACCCAACACAATCACCTACACACCCAACACAATCACCCATTATCCCTACACAACCTCCTACACACCCAACACAACCTCCTACACACCCTACACAACCTCCTACACACCCTACACAACCTCCTACACACCCTACACAACCACCTACACACCCTACACAACCTCCTACACACCCTACACAACCTCCTACACACCCAACACAACCACCTACACACCCAACACAACCTCCTACACACCCTACACAACCTCCTACACACCCTACATAACCTCCTACACTCCCAACACAACCTCCTACACACCCTACACAACCTCCTACACACCCAACACAACCTCCTACACACACTAAACAACCTCCTACACACCCAACACAACCTCCTACACACCCTACACAACCTCCTACACACCCTACACAACCTCCTACACACCCTACACAACCTCCTACACACCCTATACAACCTCCTACACACCCAACACAACCTCCTACACTCCCAACACAACCTCCTACACACCCTACACAACCTCCTACACACCCTACACAACCTCCTACACACCCTACACAACCACCTACACACCCTACACAACCTCCTACACACCCTACACAACCTCCTAAACACCCTACATAACCTCCTACACACCCTACACAACCACCTACACACCCTACACAACCTCCTACACACCCTACACAACCTCCTACACACCCTACACAACCTCCTACACACCCTACACAACCTTCTACACACCCAACACAACCTCTTACACACCCAACACAACCTCCTACACACCCAACACAACCTCCTATACACCCTACACAACCTCCTATACACCCAACACAACCTCCTACACACCCTACACAACCACCTACACACCCTACACAACCTCCTACACACCCAACACAACCTCCTACACACCCTACACAACCTCCTACACACCCTACACAACCTCCTACACACCCAACACAAGCTCTTACACTCCCTACACAACCTCCTACACACCCAACACAACCTCCTACACACCCAACACAACCTCCTACACACCCTACACAATCACCCATTATCCCTACACAACCTCCTATACACCTGACACAATCACCTACACACCCAACACAATCACCCATTATCACTACACAACCTCCTACACACCCTACACAACCTCCTACACACCCTACACAACCTCCTACACACCCAACACAACCTCTTACACTCCCTACACAACCTCCTACACACCCAACACAACCTCCTACACACCCAACACAATCACACAATCACCCATTATCCCTACACAACCTCCTATACACCCTACACAATCACCTACACACCCAACACAATCACCCATTATCACTACACAACCACCTACACACCCAACACAACCTCCTACACACCCTACACAACCTCCTACACACCCTACACAACCTCCTACACACCCAACACAACCTCCTACACACCCTACACAACCTCCTACACACCCAACACAACCACCTACACACCCAACACAACCTCCTACACACCCTACACAACCTCCTACACACCCTACATAACCTCCTACACTCCCAACACAACCTCCTACACACCCTACACAACCTCCTACACACCCTACACAACCTCCTACACACACTACACAACCTCCTACACACCCAACACAACCTCCTACACACCCTACACAACCTCCTACACACCCTACACAACCTCCTACACACCCTACACAACCTCCTACACACCCAACACAACCTCCTACACACCCAACACAACCTCCTACACACCCTACACAACCTCCTATACACCCTACACAACCTCCTACACACCCAACACAACCTCCTACACTCCCAACACAACCTCCTACACACCCTACACAACCTCCTACACACCCTACACAACCTCCTACACACCCTACACAACCACCTACACACCCTACACAACCTCCTACACACCCTACACAACCTCCTACACACCCTACACAACCTCCTACACACCCTACATAACCTCCTACACACCCTACACAACCACCTACACACCCTACACAACCTCCTACACACCCTACACAACCTCCTACACACCCTACACAACCTCCTACACACCCAACACAACCTCCTATACACCCAACACAACCTCCTACACACCCTACACAACCTCCTACACACCCTACACAACCACCTACACACCCAACACAACCTCCTACACACCCTACACAACCTCCTACACCCAACACAACCTCCTACACACCCAACACAACCTCCTACACACCCTACACAACCTCCTACACACCCAACACAACCACCTACACACCCAACACAACCTCCTACACACCCTACACAACCTCCTACACACCCAACACAACCTCCTACACACCCTACACAACCTCCTACACACCCTACACAACCACCTACACACCCTACACAACCACCTACACACCCTACACAACCACCTACACACCCTACACAACCTGCTACACACCCTACACAACCTCCTACACACCCTACACAACCACCTACACACCCTACACAACCACCGACACACCCTACACAACCACCTACACACCCTACACAACCTCCTACACACCCTACACAACCTCCTACACACCCTACACAACCACCTACACACCCTACACAACCTCCTACACACCCTACACAACCTCCTACACACCCTACACAACAACCTACACACCCTACACAACCTCCTACACACCCTACACAACCTCCTACACACCCTACACAACCTCCTACACACCCTACACAACCACCTACACACCCTACACAACCACCTACACACCCTACACAACCACCTACACACCCTACACAACCTCCTACACACCCTACACAACCTCCTACACACCCTACACAACATCCTACACTCCCTACACAACCTCCTACACACCCTACACAACCTCCTACACACCCTACACAATCACCCATTATCCCTACACAACCTCCTACACACCCTACACAACATCCTACACTCCCTACACAACCTCCTACACACCCTACACAACCTCCTACACACCCTACACAACCTCCTACACACCCTACACAACCTCCTACACACCCTACACAACCTCCTACACACCCTACACAACCTCCTACACTCCCTACACAACCTCCTACACCCAACACAACCTCCTACACACCCAACACAACCTCCTATACACCCAACACAACCTCCTACACACCCAACACAACCACCTACACACCCTACACAACCTCCTACACACCCTACACAACCTCCTACACACCCTACACAACCTCCTACACACCCTACACAACATCCTACACTCCCTACACAACCTCCTACACACCCTACACAACCTCCTACACACCCTACACAATCACCCATTATCCCTACACAACCTCCTACACACCCTACACAACATCCTACACTCCCTACACAACCTCCTACACACCCTACACAACCTCCTACACACCCTACACAACCTCCTACACACCCTACACAACCTCCTACACACCCTACACAACCTCCTACACACCCTACACAACCTCCTACACTCCCTACACAACCTCCTACACACCCAACACAACCTCCTACACACCCTACACAACCTCCTACACACCCTACACAACCTCCTACACACCCTACACAACCTCCTACACACCCAACACAACCTCCTACACACCCTACACAACCACCTACACACCCTACACAACCACCTCCACACCCTACACAACCTCCTACACACCCTACACAACCTCCTACACACCCTACACAACCTCCTACACACCCTACACAACCACCTACACACACTACACAACCTCCTACACACCCAACACAACCTCCTACACACCCTACACAACCTCCTACACACCCTACACAACCTCCTACACACCCTACATAACCTCCTACACACCCAACACAACCTCCTACACACCCAACACAACCTCCTACACACCCAACACAACCTCCTACACACCCAACACAACCTTCTACACACCCAACACAACCTTCTACACACCTTACACAACCACCTACACACCCTACATAACCTCCTACACACCCAACACAACCTTCTACACACCCAACACAACCTTCTACACACCTTACACAACCTCCTACACACCCTACACAACCTCCTACACACCCTACATAACCTCCTACACACCCAACACAACCTCCTACACACCCAACACAACCTTCTACACACCCAACACAACCTTCTACACACCCAACACAACCACCTACACACCCTACACAACCTCCTACACACCCAACACAACCTCCTACACACCCTACACAACCTCCTACACACCCTACATAACCTCCTACACACCCTACACAACCTCCTACACACCCAACACAACCTCCTACACACCCTACACAACCTCCTACACACCCTACACAACCACCTACACACCCTACACAACCACCTATACACCCTACACAACCTCCTACACACCCTACACAACCTCCTACACACCCTACACAACCACCTACACACCCTACACAACCTCCTACACACCCTACACAACCTCCTACACACCCAACACAACCTCCTACACACCCAACACAACCTCCTACACACCCAACACAACCTCCTATACACCCTACACAACCTCCTACACACCCTACACAACCTCCTACACACCCTACACAACCTCCTACACACCCAACACAACCTCCTACACACCCAACACAACCTCCTACACACCCAACACAACCTCTTATACACCCTACACAACCTCCTACACACCCTACACAACCTCCTACACACCCAACACAACCTCCTATACACCCTACACAACCTCCTACACACCCTACACAACCTCCTACACACCCTACACAACCTCCTACACACCCAACACAACCTCTTATACACCCTACACAACCTCCTACACACCCTACACAACCTCCTACACACCCTACACAACCTCCTATACACCCTATACAACCTCCTACACACCCAACACAACCTCCTACACACCCAACACAACCTCCTATACACCCTACACAACCTCCTACACACCCTACACAACCTCCTACACACCCTACACAACCTCCTACACACCCTACACAACCTCCTACACACCCCACACAACCTCCTACACACCCAACACAACCTCCTATACACCCTACACAACCTCCTACACACCCTACATAACCTCCTACACACCCTACACAACCTCCTACACACCCTACATAACCTCCTACACACCCTACACAACCTCCTACACACCCTACACAACCTCCTACACACCCTACATAACCTCCTACACACCCTACACAACCTCCTACACACCCTACACAACCACCTACACACCCTACACAACCACCTATACACCCTACACAACCTCCTACACACCCTACACAACCTCCTACACACCCTACACAACCACCTACACACCCTACACAACCTCCTACACACCCTACACAACCTCCTACACACCCAACACAACCTCCTACACACCCAACACAACCTCCTACACACCCAACACAACCTCCTATACACCCTACATAACCTCCTACACACCCAACACAACCACCTACACACCCAACACAACCTCCTACACACCCAACACAACCTCCTACACACCCAACACAACCTCCTACACACCCAACACAACCTTCTACACACCCAACACAACCTTCTACACACCTTACACAACCACCTACACACCCTACATAACCTCCTACACACCCAACACAACCTCCTACACACCCTACACAACCTCCTACACACCCTACACAACCTCCTACACACCCAACACAACCTCCTACACACCCAACACAACCTCCTACACACCCAACACAACCTCTTATACACCCTACACAACCTCCTACACACCCAACACAACCTCCTATACACCCTACACAACCTCCTACACACCCTACACAACCTCCTACACACCCTACACAACCTCCTACACACCCAACACAACCTCCTATACACCCTACACAACCTCCTACACACCCTACACAACCTCCTACACACCCTACACGTGGCAGTTCGCAGCAGTTTAATCCTGAAACTGTGTGAACGCAGCTGTAATGACGCTTTGCCACTAGGTGTCACTGTGGAGGCACAATCGCTTCAGTGTTTCCTAACCTCCCGAGTGTTGGATTCTCAGACTCTGAAGCGGATTATTGGGGAATCCGATGATTTTCTTTTAATGTAATGTGACTGTGGAGATGATACGATGTTCACGGGTTCGTCTCCTGTGACTGAGAGGCACATGTGGCTGCGGGGAGCGCCGCCCTGTGGTCAGTTTCCTTAACTGCGCCTCACCGTCTTCAGCCTCTTCATCATGATGACGATTCTCTCCAACTGCGTCTTTATGACGATGAGCGACCCGCCCCCATGGAGCAAGACTGTGGAGTGAGTTCAACCAATCAGAGCGCAGCGAGGGGGCCAAGGGCCAATCAGAGCACAGCGAGGGGGCCAAGGGCCAATCAGAGCACAGGGACAAACCTCAGAGCCAATCAGAGCACAGGGACTAACCTCACAGCCAATCAGAGCTCAGGGACAAACCTCACAGCCAATCAGAGCTCAGGGACAAACCTCACAGCCAATCAGAGCACAGGGACTAACCTCACAGCCAATCAGAGCTCAGGGACAAACCTCACAGCCAATCAGAGCTCAGGGACAAACCTCACAGCCAATCAGAGCACAGGGACTAACCTCACAGCCAATCAGAGCTCAGGGACAAACCTCACAGCCAATCAGAGCACAGGGACTAACCTCACAGCCAATCAGAGCTCAGGGACAAACCTCACAGCCAATCAGAGCACAGGGACTAACCTCACAGCCAATCAGAGCACAGGGACAAACCTCACAGCCAATCAGAGCGCAGGGACCACAACCACAAAAAACAAAATTGTGCCGGAAAAGCAACAATAAAACATTGAAAAAAGCGACAAAAACAGACGTCAAAAGAGTGGTGAAAAAGCAAAAAAAAAAAAAAAAGCTGCGAAAGAGCGACAAAAGTGCAACGGAAAAGTGACCAAAACAAAAAAAACCTACAAAAACAACATAAACGCTTAAAACATGTGACATAAACACGGCGACAGTGCAACAAAAAAGCTATAATCAGTTTTGTAGGTCTTAGCTTTCAAATGAGACGAGACTCTGGCCTTTAGGCTGTGAGCTCCACTTGAGAAATGTTTGGATTCGGATGAAGCTGAACTGAAGAAAATGCGGTCAGTTTAGGCGGGGGTAAGGGGTTAAATTTTCCAGATGATTTTTGAAAATGCAAACAAAGAGAAAACTTCCCAAAATGTGAGTAAGTTGGAAATGTTGTCTGCATGATTCTGTTTTATAACATGGCTCCTCTTCCCCCATCCCCCTTTTTTGTCGGCTCTCGTTCGTCCAGGAGTGATTGTTAGTGTTATTGCCATGGTTACCACGGTGGGTGTGTCTTGCAGGTACGTGTTCACGGGTATCTACACGTTTGAGGCGTTGGTGAAGATTTTCTCCAGAGGTTTCTGCATGGGAGACTTCACTTTCCTCCGAGATCCGTGGAACTGGCTGGACTTCATGGTCATCTCCATGGCGTAAGGACTTCTAACGCTTCTCTAACTTCAGGGTCATCTCCAGGGCGTAAGGACTTCTAACGTTTCTCTAACTTCAGGGTCATCTCCAGGGCGTAAGGACTTCTAATGTTTCTCTAACTTCAGGGTCATCTTCAAGGCGTAAGGACTTCTAACGTTTCTCTAACTTCAGGGTCATCTCCAGGGCGTAAGGACTTCTAACGTTTCTCTAACTTCAGGGTCATCGCCAGGGCGTAAGGACTTCTAACGTTTCTCTAACTTCAGGGTCATCTCCAGGGCGTAAGGACTTCTAACGCTTCTCTAACTTCAGGGTCATCTCCAGGGCGTAAGGACTTCTAACGTTTCTCTAACTTCAGGGTCATCTCCAGGGCGTAAGGACTTCTAACGTTTCTCTAACTTCAGGGTCATCTCCAGGGCGTAAGGACTTCTAACGTTTCTCTAACTTCAGGGTCATCTCCATGGCGTAAGGACTTCTAACGCTTCTCTAACTTCAGGGTCATCTCCAGGGCGTAAGGACTTCTAATGTTTCTCTAACTTCAGGGTCATCTTCAAGGCGTAAGGACTTCTAACGTTTCTCTAACTTCAGGGTCATCTCCAGGGCGTAAGGACTTCTAACGTTTCTCTAACTTCAGGGTCATCTCCAGGGCGTAAGGACTTCTAACGTTTCTCTAACTTCAGGGTCATCTCCAGGGCCTAAGGACTTCTAACATACCTCTAACTTCAGGGTCATCTCCAGGGCGTAAGGACTTCTAACGTTTCTCTAACTTCAGGGTCATCTCCAGGGCGTAAGAGCTTCTAACGTTTCTATAACTTCAGGGTCATCTCCAGGGCGTAAGAACTTCTAACGTTTCTCTAACTTCAGGGTCATCTCCAGGGCGTAAGAGCTTCTAACGTTTCTATAACTTCAGGGTCATCTCCAGGGCGTAAGTACTTCTAACGTTTGTCTAACTTCAGGGTCATCTCCAGGGCGTAAGGACTTCTAACATTTCTCTAACTTCAGGGTCATCTCCAGGGCGTAAGGACTTCTAACGTTTCTCTAACTTCAGGGTCATCTCCAGGGCGTAAGGACTTCTAACGTTTGTCTAACTTCAGGGTCATCTCCAGGGCGTAAGGACTTCTAACATTTCTCTAACTTCAGGGTCATCTCCAGGGCATAAGGACTTCTAACGTTTGTCTAACTTCAGGGTCATCTCCAGGGCGTAAGGACGTCTAACGTTTCTCTAACTTCAGGGTCATCTCCAGGGCGTAAGGACTTCTAACGTTTCTCTAACTTCAGGGTCATCTCCAGGGCGTGAGGACTTCTAACGTTTCTCTAACTTCAGGGTCATCTCCAGGGCGTAAGGACTTCTAACGCTTCTCTAACTTCAGGGTCATCTTCAAGGCGTAAGGACTTCTAACGCTTCTCTAACTTCAGGGTCATCTCCAGGGCGTAAGGACTTCTAACGTTTCTCTAACTTCAGGGTCATCTCCAGGGCGTAAGGACTTCTAATGCTTCTCTAACTTCAGGGTCATCTCCAGGGCGTAAGGACTTCTAACGTTTCTCTAACTTCAGGGTCATCTTCAAGGCGTAAGGACTTCTAATGTTTCTCTAACTTCAGGGTCATCTCCAGGGCGTAAGGACTTCTAACGCTTCTCTAACTTCAGGGTCATCTCCAGGGCGTAAGGACTTCTAACGTTTCTCTAACTTCAGGGTCATCTCCAGGGCGTAAGGACTTCTAACGCTTCTCTAACTTCAGGGTCATCTCTAGGGCGTAAGGACTTCTAACATACCTCTAACTTCAGGGTCATCTCTAGGGCGCAAGGACTTCTAACATACCTCTAACTTCAGGGTCATCTCCGGGGCGTAAGGACTTCTAACGCTTCTCTAACTTCAGGGTCATCTTCAGGGCGTAAGGACTTCTAAAGTTTCTCTAACTTCAGGGTCATCTCCAGGGCGTAAGGACTTCTAATGCTTCTCTAACTTCAGGGTCATCTCCGGGGCGTAAGGACTTCTAACGCTTCTCTAACTTCAGGGTCATCTCCAGGCCGTAAGGACTTCTAACATTTCACTAACTTCAGGGTCATCTCCAGGGCGTAAGGACTTCTAACATTTCTCTAACTTCAGGGTCATCTCCAGGGCGTAAGGACTTCTAACGTTTCTCTAACTTCAGGGTCATCTCCAGGGCCTAAGGACTTCTAACGCTTCTCTAACTTCAGGGTCATCTCCAGGGTATAAGGACTTCTAACGTTTCTCTAACTTCAGGGTCATCTCCAGGGCGTAAGGACTTCTAACGCTTCTCTAACTTCAGGGTCATCTCCAGGGCCTAAGGACTTCTAACGCTTCTCTAACTTCAGGGTCATCTCCAGGGCGTAAGGACTTCTAACGTTTCTCTAACTTCAGGGTCATCTCCAGGGCGTAAGGACTTCTAACGCTTCTCTAACTTCAGGGTCATCTCCAGGGTATAAGGACTTCTAACGTTTCTCTAACTTCAGGGTCATCTCCAGGGCGTAAGGACTTCTAACGTTTCTCTAACTTCAGGGTCATCTCCAGGGCGTAAGGACTTCTAACGCTTCTCTAACTTCAGGGTCATCTCCAGGGTATAAGGACTTCTAACGTTTCTCTAACTTCAGGGTCATCTCCAGGGCGTAAGGACTTCTAACGTTTCTCTAACTTCAGGGTCATCTCCAGGGCGTAAGGACTTCTAACGTTTCTCTAACTTCAGGGTCATCTCCAGGGCGTAAGGACTTCTAACGTTTCTCTAACTTCAGGGTCATCTCCAGGGCGTAAGAGCTTCTAACGTTTCTCTAACTTCAGGGTCATCTCCAGGGCGTAAGGACTTCTAACGTATCTCTAACTTCAGGGTCATCTCCAGGGCGTAAGGACTTCTAACGTTTCTCTAACTTCAGGGTCATCTCCAGGGCGTAAGGACTTCTAACGCTTCTCTAACTTCAGGGTCATCTCCAGGGCGTAAGGACTTCTAACGTTTCTCTAACTTCAGGGTCATCTCTAGGGCGTAAGGACTTCTAACATTTCTCTAACTTTAGGGTCATCTCCAGGGCGTAAGGACTTCTAACGCTTCTCTAACTTCAGGGTCATCTCCAGGGCGTAAGGACTTCTAATGTTTCTCTAACTTCAGGGTCATCTCCAGGGCGTAAGGACTTCTAATGTTTCTATAACTTCAGTGTCATCTCCAGGGCGTAAGGACTTCTAACGTTTGTCTAACTTCAGGGTCATCTCCAGGGCGTAAGGACTTCTAACGCTTCTCTAACTTCAGGGTCATCTCCAGGGCGTAAGGACTTCTAATGCTTCTCTAACTTCAGGGTCATCTCCAGGGCGTAAGGACTTCTAACGTTTCTCTAACTTCAGGGTCATCTCCAGGGAGTAAGGACTTCTAACGCTTCTCTAACTTCAGGGTCATCTCCAGGGCGTAAGAGCTTCTAACGTTTCTCTAACTTCAGGGTCATCTCCAGGGCGTAAGGACTTCTAACATACCTCTAACTTCAGGGTCATCTCCGGGGTGTAAGGACTTCTAATGTTTCTCTAACTTCAGGGTCATCTCCAGGGCGTAAGGACTTCTAACGTTTCTCTAACTTCAGGGTCATCTCCGGGGTGTAAGGACTTCTAATGTTTCTCTAACTTCAGGGTCATCTCCAGGGCGTAAGGACTTCTAACATACCTCTAACTTCAGGGTCATCTCCGGGGTGTAAGGACTTCTAATGTTTCTCTAACTTCAGGGTCATCTCCAGGGCGTAAGGACTTCTAACGTTTCTCTAACTTCAGGGTCATCTCCAGGGCGTAAGGACTTCTAATGTTTCTCTAACTTCAGGGTCATCTCCGGGGTGTAAGGACTTCTAATGTTTCTCTAACTTCAGGGTCATCTCCAGGGCGTAAGGACTTCTAATGTTTCTCTAACTTCAGGGTCATCTCCAGGGCGTAAGGACTTCTAACGTTTCTCTAACTTCAGGGTCATCTCCAGGGCGAAAGAGCTTCTAACGTTTCTCTAACTTCAGGGTCATCTCCAGGGCGTAAGGACTTCTAATGTTTCTCTAACTTCAGGGTCATCTCCAGGGCGTAAGGACTTCTAACGTTTCTCTAACTTCAGGGTCATCTCCAGGGCGTAAGGACTTCTAACGCTTCTCTAACTTCAGGGTCATCTCCAGGGCGTAAGAGCCCGTTCAAACGTTTCAGATGTTGCATATGCTTTTGCAGATGTTTGGTTCAATTTTATAAATGAAATAAAAAATAAAAAAGGGACTAAAAACACAAACTTCAATTTGATTTAAATCACGGCCAAAGGAACAAACATCTACACTCTCATCCAACATCCCATTCTATACAATCAGAGACATGGATTCTAGTCTCCTTGTAGGTATCTGACTGGTCTCTCCTTGTAGGTATCTGACAGAGTTTGTGGACCTGGGGAACGTCTCTGCGCTAAGAACTTTCCGGGTTCTTCGAGCTCTGAAGACCATCACCGTGATCCCAGGTCAGTCCTGAACCGAGACTCAGTTCTAACGCTTAAATGTATGTGACCTTGTAGTGACCCAGTGGCTTTACGAGTGGTCAGCGGTGCCTTTACTTTCCGTCACAGTGGCCTCTAGAGTTCTCCGGGATCAACTCTTTCAACTCCAGGTTTTCTGACAGATCCAAACAGTTGATCCTGGAGCGTTGTAGAGAACACTGTGATCAAAAGTAACTGCTCATAAGGCTGCTGGGTCACTACAAGGTCAAATACTCACTAACATCATTGGCTTTTTCCCCATATATGAAGCTCCATAAAGCACCTTTGAATTAACATTATTAATACATGTCAGAAAAAGTAATGTACAAATAAGTCCAAATGTGTTTAGATTAGTAAATGTGTCGCTAATGTCAAGAGAAAAGATGGAACTCAAATTGATTTACTGCAGATGTTTATTTTTCTCTGGGGCAGATTAGTTTAGTTTTGTCATGATGTCTGGGTTATTCGGAGTTCACAGCAAAGTTTACTTTCCCCCTTTTTCCCCCACATTTCTTGACTTTGGAAATAAAACGGATTTTGTGAATTTCTCCTGAACAGTGGTTTCCATATGATCCTGTATGGTCTGTCCTGGTCTGGCCCTGATCCAGTCGGTCTGGTCCTGGTCTGACTCTAACCCTCAGCTTTAGGCCTGAAGACCATCGTGGGGGCCCTGATCCAGTCGGTCTGGTCCTGGTCTGACTCTAACCCTCTGCTTTAGGCCTGAAGACCATCGTGGGGGCCCTGATCCAGTCGGTCTGGTCCTGGTCTGACTCTAACCCTCTGCTTTAGGCCTGAAGACCATCGTGGGGGCACTGATCCAGTCGGGCTGGTCCTGGTCTGACTCTAACCCTCAGCTTTAGGCCTGAAGACCATCGTGGGGGCACTGATCCAGTCGGGCTGGTCCTGGTGTGACTCTAACCCTCAGCTTTAGGCCTGAAGACCATCGTGGGGGCACTGATCCAGTCGGGCTGGTCCTGGTCTGGTCCTGGTCTGACTCTAACCCTCTGCTTTAGGCCTGAAGACCATCGTGGGGGCCCTGATCCAGTCGGGCTGGTCCTGGTGTGACTCTAACCCTCTGCTTTAGGCCTGAAGACCATCGTGGGGGCCCTGATCCAGTCGGGCTGGTCCTGGTCTGGTCCTGGTCTGACTCTAACCCTCTGCTCTAGGCCTGAAGACCATCGTGGGGGCACTGATCCAGTCGGGCTGGTCCTGGTCTGGTCCTGGTCTGACTCTAACCCTCTGCTTTAGGCCTGAAGACCATCGTGGGGGCCCTGATCCAGTCGGGCTGGTCCTGGTGTGACTCTAACCCTCTGCTTTAGGCCTGAAGACCATCATGGGGGTCCTGATCCAGTCGGGCTGGTCCTGGTCTGGTCCTGGTCTGACTCTAACCCTCTGCTTTAGGCCTGAAGACCATCGTGGGGGCCCTGATCCAGTCGGGCTGGTCCTGGTCTGGTCCTGGTCTGACTCTAACCCTCTGCTTTAGGCCTGAAGACCATCGTGGGGGCCCTGATCCAGTCGGTGAAGAAGCTCTCGGACGTGATGATCCTCACCGTGTTCTGCCTAAGCGTCTTCGCTCTGATTGGTCTTCAGCTGTTCATGGGAAACCTGCGGCAGAAGTGCGTCCTGACCCCGCCCCTCTATGGCAACGCCAGCGGTCTCCACGGCAACGCCAGCGGTCTCTACGGCAACGACAGCCTCTTCCTCAACAACGGGACGTTCGACTACGACGAGTTCGTCAATGACCCAAGTACGAGTCCAGTCCAGGTCTTTCCAAATACTGCCATGTGTGTGTCGCTCCCTGGTTCATTCACTAATACTGACATGTTTGGTATCCACGTGTAGCATGAAAGGCTGTGACTGAGGTGACGCTGGAATCTTAATGTGGTAATTTCCTTTGTGGGAGACAGTCGCCGCTAAAAACGGGAGAAACAAACACAGGGCACATGTGCAGATGAAACTTTTGGGCCGTTTTCATTCCACTCTAACAACATCTGCACTTCAGTCGCTCCATAAGACTCCACACTTTACAGACTCCACACTTTACAGACTCCACAGTTTACAGACTCACACTTTACAGACTCCACACTTTACAGACTCCACACTTTACAGACTCCACACTTTACAGACTCCACACTTTACAGACTCCACTCAAATACGGAAGGTTTTTACACATAAGGATTTTCACAGATCTGATCCCAGACACATTTATTTTGTATTTTATTTGTGTTTCAGATAATCATTACTTCTTGGAGGGACAGAGAGATCCTCTTCTCTGTGGGAACAGCTCGGACGCTGGGTAGGAGCCGTCTCTGCATGTGTAACCTCCACCTTAACCACTAAGTCACTACATAAGGCTGCACTATAGTAGAGTATAATGTCTCTGTTTTTACCCAGAGTCTGCCCTGAAGGGTTTGTCTGTCTAAAAGCTGGACCGAACCCAAACTATGGCTACACGAGCTTCGACTCCTTCGGCTGGTCCTTCCTCGCTCTGTTCAGGCTCATGACACAGGACTTCTGGGAAAACCTCTTCCAGCTGGTACAGTCTGTGTGAATGTTAACAAAAGCTATATATCGAATCCAATCACAGACAGGGACTGAATGAAACACGATGAACATGTTTACCCCCACCTGAAGTGAGCACTCTTCCTTCAGTTTGGCTTTACCCAAATCTAAAAGCTCTAAAAACAAATGTGCGAAAGAGCAACAAAAATAGGGATGAAGGTGCAACAAAAGTGATGAAAATGTGAGAAAAACACTTAAGGGGTTAAGAGGTTAAAAGTACTTGAAAACTCGTGCTGAATTCTCCTACATCTAAAGTCTGAACAGTTGTTAATGACTCCATGTTTCCTTCAGTTTTTGTTGCAAAAACAACGTGGATTGTTCAAGAAATCCCCCTGATCCCAGATGCATGTCTCTGTGTAAGAGAAAAAGGGTAGATTCTGTTTGGAGCATAGTTTTTCGGTGCAGCTACAGTTAAAGCACCAGTCGTTCTGAGGTGAAAAATGAAAAAAAAGAAAATGGTGAGAAAATGCATGGAACAAGCATAGAGAAAAAACATTGTAAGAAACCATGAGCAAAAATTGGGGCGAAAAAAAAAAGAAGCAAAGCATTGGGCAAAAATATGGGTCCTTTAATCCTGTTCCTGGACCAACAACACTTGGCTCTAAAGAGAGAATCCTGTATAATAATGTTTGCAGACGCTGCGTTCAGCCGGTCAGGCTTAGTTTCTGTAAGTGTCTTCTGTGCAGGTGCTGCGTGCGGCCGGTAAGACCTACATGCTGTTCTTTGTGGTGGTGATCTTCCTGGGCTCGTTCTACCTCATAAACCTGATCCTGGCCGTTGTGGCCATGGCCTACGCTGAGCAGAACCAGGCCTCGATCGACGAGAAGCGGCAGAAAGACGAGGAGTACCAACAGATCCTTGAGGCGCTGAAGGTTCGAGAGCAAGAGGTGAGGACTCAGCCGGGTCTGAACCGGGGATAACTGGGTCTAAATTGGGTCTTAAAAGGTCCATATCCTCTTTCTCCTCCTTGCAGCAGGCGGCTCTGAAGAAATCTGACCCAGACTCCACAGAGAAGCCGCCGGCTGAAGGTAAATCCTTATTATTACTGACTGTGAGAGTGTAACAATCTTTAGATCGTTCAGAGTCCTCTCTAATGTCCACAGAGCCAGAGGAGGAGCGGCCGTGCCCGCCCTGCTGGTACTGGTTCTCGTCCCGGTTCCTGGTGTGGGACTGCGGCTGGTACCTCCCGCTGAAGAGGCTGATGTTCCTCTTCGTGATGGACCCCTTCGTGGACCTGGGCATCACCATTTGCATCGTCCTCAACACCGTCTTCATGGCCATGGAGCACTACCCCATGTCTGAGGACTTCGAGCACCTGCTGAGCGTGGGGAACCTGGTGAGGACCGACTGGGGAAGACCGAGAAGGACTGAGGAGGACCGGAGAGGGCCGGGGAGGAGCGGGGAGGACTAGGGAGGACTAGGGAGGACTGGGGAGGACTAGGGAGGACTGGGGAGGACTAGGGAGGACTAGGGAGGACTGGGGAGGACTAGGGAGGACAAGGGAGGACTAGGGAGGACAAGGGAGGACTAGGGAGGACTAGGGAGGACTGGGGAGGACTAGGGAGGACTAGGGAGGACTAGGGAGGACTAGGGAGGACTAGGGAGGACTAGGGAGGACTGGGGAGGACTGGGGAGGACAAGGGAGGACTAGGGAGGACTAGGGAGGACTGGGGAGGACTAGGGAGGACTAGGGAGGACTGGGGAGGACTAGGGAGGACTAGGGAGGACTAGGGAGGACTGGGGAAGACCAGTGAGGACAACGTTTTAAAGTTCTTTTAATGGTTTTTAAATGTCTTAATGGTCTTGGTCCTTCTTATCTTTCAGAACTGCTTTTACCTTATGAACGGCCCCTTCGCTCCTCAGGGGTCTCCTAGTTATTCCTAGTCAACAAAAAGACTCAATATTACGGCCCTCGCCTCTAAAACCACCTGAGGAGGAGCTCAGGGCTGCAGAGAACGTTCATGTTTTTAAGAGCAGCTCAAGACCTGCCTTTTTAGCTTAGCTTTTAACCGACATCTATTTATAATCCTAATATATAACATATATATATGGGAGGTTGTGCCAGGCGTATTGTTTTAAACGTTGTCATCTGTAAAGCACTTTGTGAGACCTTTCGGTATGAAAAGCGCTTTATAAATAAAGTGTGATTGATGGATGGATGGATTGATTGATGATAAAATGAAGGCGATGATGAACATTATTTCCGGTCCTCTGCTCGTGGAGTGAAGGTTTTAGAAAGTGTTAGAAAGGTGAACTGTAGAGCTATTGACAGAGCGGTTTCTTTTCCTTGAAGGAAGGATTTTGAAACTGTTTAGTCCTGGGTTCTTGAACATAATCCTGGTGCTGTCGCCGTGGCAGGTCTTCACAGGGATCTTCACGGCGGAGATGGTGCTGAAGCTCCTGGCTATGGATCCATACCATTATATCCAGGTCTGTTCTGTTAGTTTTACGGAATGGGTTTTGGTTTTGTGTTTTTTTGAGTGACACTGTGCTTTGTGATGAAGGTCGGATGGAACATCTTTGACTTCATCATCGTCACCATGAGCCTCGTGGAGCTGGGATTGGCCAACGTCCAGGGGCTGTCTGTGCTGCGCTCCTTCAGATTGGTCAGTTCAGACTCACACTCTTCCACTTGTGGACATTTGAACCAACGATCCTCCGGTCGGACATTGCACCTTCACTGGTTCCACACAGTCACTCACACTCACCCTCTAACCCTGAAGCTTTGAAGAAAAGATTTAAAGATAAAACAAGTCCTGGACCCTCTGAACATGCTGATTAGGAGTATATGTTGGCCTGGCCGTAGCCATCCATAAACTCCACCATTGCCATTCAGTGAGCGGGGAGGCGGGGCTTGTGGGTGACGTCAAGCATCTGCGCCGCATTTGCTGATTGTAGTTTGGCAATGGCGGCGGATACAAAAGTAAAGTAAAGTAAAGCAAGCTCTTCAATCCGTCCTGGCTCGGCTCCAAATATCCAGAAATTACAGTTGAAGCCTTGGAATGTGCAAGGAATGCCCCAAGATGATAGCTGCCTCACTCACTCGGGCGCCTTACATATGTCACGACCAAACGCTACCGAAAATCAGATCCAATCGTTTCAAAGGAGTTCACCCCTCCCACCTGAAAACAGAGCTCAATTGTGAAAGTCCAGACCCTTGTACGAAATGCAATGAGTACGAGGGTCTGGTAAAACCAGGCTAAGTATATGTAGTAGTAGTTGCAGTAGTTTGTACAGTAGAAGTAGTAGTTAGAGTACTTTCTCTCCTCTCTGCAGATGCGCGAGTTAGTCCTGGCCCACTCTGAACATGCTCTCTAGTAGTTTCTGTAGTATCTGTTGTAGAGTTAGTTACAGTGAGTAATAGTATACAGTCGTAGTAGTAGATTACCTCCTCTCCTCTCTGTAAAATGCTTGTGCCAAGTCCTGGCCCACTCTGGGTATCAGTAGTATATGTAGTATTTGTTGTAGAGTTAGTTACAGTGAGTAATAGTATGCAGTCGTAGTAGTAGATTACTTCCTCTCCTGTCTGTAAAATGCTTGTGCCAAGTCCTGGCCCACTCTGGGTATCAGTAGTATATGTAGTATTTGTTGTAGAGTTAGTTACAGTGAGTAATAGTATGCAGTCGTAGTAGTAGATTACTTCCTCTCCTGTCTGTAAAATGCTTGTGCCAAGTCCTGGCCCACTCTGGGTATCAGTAGTACATGTAGCATCTGTAGCATTAGTTACATTAGTATTAGTTACACACAGCAGGGTTAGGGCAGTACTAGTTTTAGTAGTAGTAGATGTAGTGTGTGCAGTAGTAGTAGATGTAGTGTGTGCAGTAGTAGTAGATGTAGTGTGTGCAGTAGTAGTATTAGTAGTAGTATTAGCAGTAGTAGATGTAGTGTGTGCAGTAGTAGTAGATGTAGTGTGTGCAGTAGTAGTAGATGTCGTGTGTGCAGTAGTAGTATTAGTAGTAGTATTAGCAGTAGTAGATGTAGTGTGTGCAGTAGTAGTAGATGTAGTGTGTGCAGTAGTAGTAGATGTAGTGTGTGCAGTAGTAGTAGATGTAGTGTGTGCAGTAGTAGTAGATGTAGTGTGTGCAGTAGTAGTAGATGTAGTGTGTGCAGTAGTAGTAGATGTAGTGTGTGCAGTAGTAGTAGATGTAGTGTGTGCAGTAGTAGTAGATGTAGTGTGTGCAGTAGTAGTATTAGTAGTAGTATTAGTAGTAGTAGTGCGTAACATTCCTCTGTTGTTGCAGATGCGCGTGTTTAAACTGGCCAAGTCCTGGCCCACTCTGAACATGCTGATTAAAATCATTGGGAACTCGGTGGGCGCTCTGGGGAACCTGACGCTGGTGCTGGCCATCATCGTGTTCATCTTCGCTGTGGTCGGGATGCAGCTGTTCGGACGCAGCTACAGCGAGTGTGTGTGTCGCATCTCAGAGGACTGTGAGCTGCCGCGCTGGCACATGACCGACTTCTTCCACTCCTTCCTCATCATCTTCAGAGTCCTGTGCGGAGAGTGGATCGAGACCATGTGGGACTGTATGGAGGTGTCCGGGCAAGCCATGTGCCTCATCGTGTTTATGATGGTCATGGTCATCGGCAACCTGGTGGTAAGCTAGCAGCTACCGGGCTAACAGCAACTAACAGCTAACAGCTAAACAGTAACAAGCAATCACGCTAACAGCTAACAGCTAAACAGCGAACAACCAACAACCAACACCTAACCTGAACCAAAGCCATGTGCCTCATCGTGTTTATGATGGTCATCGGCAACCTGGTGGTAAGCTAGCAGCTACCGGGCTAACAGCAACTAACCAGCTAACAGCTAAACAACCAACAACCAACACCTAACCTGAACCGAAGCCAAGTGCCTCATCGTGTTCATGATGGTCATGGTCAACCTGGTGGAAAGTTAGCAGCTAACAGGCTGACATCTGAACACTAACCAGCTAATAGGCCAAACCAAAGCCATGTGCCTTCATGTGTTAATGATGGTCATGATCACAGGCAACCTGGTGGTAAGCTAGCTGCTAGCAGTTAAATGCTAACCCCTGGTGGAGGATGAAGACACTCCTGGAAACCAGACCTTCAGAAAATAACACATGTAGTGTAGTCAGAGATGGTGTTTATTTTTAACTCTGATCTGTGTCCGTGCTTTTTGAAGGAGCGCCATATTTTTGTTTTGTCCCAAACTTGTTTCTAGCTCTTGGAATTCCTTTTGCAAATTGTTCAAGCAAATCCTTGATGTGAATGAGCTTTGAGCTGTGGCAAAGTGAAGCGTGTGCTTCATAAATAAATCTTTCATGGACCTTCTAACTCTGTCTTCCAGAGCAGATTCTGTGAAGGCAAATTTAATGTGATCTCTCACTGAAGCCCAGCTGTGGCCTGTGCTTTGACCTGGTCTGACCCAGTCTGTGGTTCTGACCCATCCCATGTTCGTGTCCCAGGTCCTGAACCTGTTCCTGGCCCTCCTGCTCTCCTCCTTCAGTGGAGACAATCTCTCAGCTTCAGACGACGATTCTGAGAACAACCTTCAAATCGCCATCAACCGGATCAACTTTGGACTCCAGTGGATCAAGACCAGAGCCCGAGACCTGGTCCTGACGCTCTTCTCCAACAGGAGCCAAACAGGTCAGACCAGGACTACAGCGGGACTAAGCAAGGACTGAAGCAGGACTGAAGCAGGACTGAAACAGGACTGAAGCAGGACTGAAGCAGGACTGAAGCAGGACTGAAACGGGACTGAAACAGGACTAAGCAAGGACTGAAGCAGGACTGAAGCAGGACTGAAGCAGGACTGAAACAGGACTGAAACAGGACTACAGTGGGACAAAGCAAGGACTGAAGCAGGACTGAAGCAGGACTGAAGCAGGACTGAAGCAGGACTAAGCAAGGACTGAAGCAGGACTGAAGCAGGACTGAAACGGGACTGAAACGGGACTGAAACAGGACTACAGTGGGACAAAGCAAGGACTGAAGCAGGACTGAAGCAGGACTGAAACAGGACTGAAGCAGGACTGAAGCAGGACTGAAGCAGGACTAAGCAAGGACTGAAGCAGGACTGAAGCAGGACTGAAACGGGACTGAAACGGGACTGAAGCAGGACTGAAGCAGGACTGAAGCAGGACTGAAGCAGGACTGAAGCAGGACTGAAACGGGACTGAAACGGGACTGAAGCAGGACTGAAGCAGGACTGAAGCAGGACTGAAGCAGGACTGAAGCAGGACTGAAGCAGGACTAAGCAAGGACTGAAGCAGGACTGAAGCAGGACTGAAACGGGACTGAAACAGGACTGAAACAGGACTAAAGCAGGACTGAAGCAGGACTGAAGCAGGACTGAAGCAGGACTGAAACGGGACTGAAACAGGACTGAAACAGGACTAAAGCAGGACTGAAGCAGGACTAAAGCAGGACTGAAGCAGGACTGAAGCAGGACTGAAGCAGGACTGAAGCAGGACTGAAGCAGGACTGAAACAGGACTGAAACGGGACTGAAACGGGACTGAAGCAGGACTGAAACAGGACTAAGCAAGGACTGAAGCAGGACTGAAACAGGACTAAGCAAGGACTGAAGCAGGACTGAAGCAGGACTGAAGCAGGACTAAGCAAGGACTGAAGCAGGACTGAAGCAGGACTGAAGCAGGACTGAAACAGGACTGAAGCAGGACTGAAGCAGGACTGAAGCAGGACTGAAGCAGGACTGAAGCAGGACTCCAGCGGGACTAAAACGGGACTAAAACGGGACTAAACTAAAGCAGGACTAAACTGGGACTAAGGCAGGTCTAAACTGAATTGTTCTGTTTTTGTCAGTTTCGGTGGCGGCTGACGTCGACCAATTGGATGATATGAAGCATGAGGGGGAGGAGCTTGTGGCCCTGCCCCCTGTGATGTCAGAGAGTGATGGTTACAGCAACAGGACCAGCTGTTACTACGACAACATCGCGGCTCTGAGAGTCCCTCTGGCCCCGGGCGAGTCCGAGTCCGATTCTGAGTCCAGCTTTTCGGACCAGGACCAGGTCTGACCCCTGACCCCTGACCCCTGACCTTACCCGACCCCGATGCTAATCCACTAGCTTCTGTTAGCCTGACTCGTGTTTAGGATCATAGCGATGACTAAAGTTTATCGTAGCAGTTTCAGCTTTAAGGCTTTACTTCTGTGGAAAACTGCAGGACGTCCTGCTGAGGCAGACCCGCTCAGGCACTGGCGTAGGAAGGGTCCCGAGGGGCCCCAAGCAAGAATGTTGGTAGGGGGTCCTCTGGTGGCCGCTCGGTGTACTGCAGCAGGAGAGCGTCACCAGACAACTCCCATAACGCAGTTCTCTGCAGACGTTTTCCTCAGAACAGAAGGTTCTTTCTTTGGGTCATTTAGTCTTACAATAAACTGGTTTCACTGAGAGAAATGTAATCTGGTGGAGCCATGAGTAAAACAGTCACTGCTCAGTTTAAGTTTAGGGGGAAACATGACCAAGACTCACTGAAGCAGGAGGCAGGAGGGGGATGAACAGTGCGATGTGCACAGGAACCTGACAGAGATCCTCTCTGTAGTGAGAGGAGGCTCACTCTCAGGCCTGGAACCTGACAGAGATCCTCTCTGCAGCGAGAGGAGGCTCACTCTCAGGCCTGGAACCTGACAGAGATCCTCTCTGTAGTGAGAGGAGGCTCACTCTCAGGCCTGGAACCTGACAGAGATCCTCTCTGTAGTGAGAGGAGGCTCACTCTCAGGCCTGGAACCTGACAGAGATCCTCTCTGTAGCGAGAGGAGGCTCACTCTCAGGCCTGGAACTTGACAGAGATCCTCTCTGTAACGAGAGGAGGCTCACTCTCAGGCCTGGAACCTGACAGAGATCCTCTCTGTAGTGAGAGGAGGCTCACTCTCAGGCCTGGAACCTGACAGAGATCCTCACTGTAGTGAGAGGAGGCTCACTCTCATGACCTCAGATGTTCCCCACGTGTGCACCCGGCATAAGATTTGAAAATTATCTGCACAAGCTCAGTAGGTGGCGCTAATGTTGCAAAAAATATGCAATATTGGATTAAACTTTGCAGATGTTGAGACCTGTTTCTCTCTGTGACTCAGGGCCGAAAGAGCAAAGGGGTTAAAGCTGATTGTGTAAAATACATTTGAATTCCTCACGTGTGTCGCTGTTCTGTAGATCAGTGAGTGAAGTTCTGTAGATCAGTGAGTGAAGTTCTGTAGATCAGTGAGTGAAGTTCTGTAGATCAGTGAAGTTCTGTAGATCATGAGTGAAGTTCTGTAGGTGAGTGAGTGAAGTTCTGTAGATCAGTGAGTGAAGTTCTGTAGATCAGTGAGTGAAGTTCTGTAGATCAGTGAGTGAAGTTCTGTAGATCAGAGAGTGAAGTTCTGTAGATCAGTGAGTGAAGTTCTGTAGATCAGTGAGTGAAGTTCTGTAGATCAGTGAGTGAAGTTCCTGTTCTCTTCAGGACTGGTCGTCTGAGTGCAGCACGGTGGAGAGAAACCCTTTGATCCAGGAGGAAGAAGAGGAGGAGGTGGAGGAGTGTCCTGAGGACTGCTACACTGAGAGTGAGCCACACAAAGACATAAACAAACAAACAAACAAACAAACAAACAAACAAACAAACAAACAAACAAACAGAAACAAGCAGATTATGAAAATGAATGACTGAAGGATGGACTTCTTCCTAAAACCTTCTGCTTCTTTGTGTCATTATTGAACATAGGCTGGTCGTTGGAAAAGCTTCACTCTGTCTCCTCAGATGCTTCAGGCGTGTCCGGTGCTGAACTCAAAGCTTCACTCTGTGTCTCCTCAGATGCTTCAGGCTCTGTCCGGTGCTGAACTAAAAGCTTCACTCTGTCTCTACAGATGCTTCAGGCTCTGTCCGGTGCTGAACTCAAAGCTTCACTGTGTGTTTCCTCAGATGCTTCAGGCTCTGTCCGGGGCTGAACTCAAAGCTTCGTTGTGTTTCCTCAGATGCTTCAGGCTCTGTCTGGTGCTGAACTCAAAGCTTCACTCTGTTTCCTCAGATGCTTCAGGCTCTGTCCGGGGCTGAACTCAAAGCTTCGTTGTGTTTCCACAGATGCTTCAGGCTCTGTCCGGGGCTGAACTCAAAGCTTCGTTGTGTTTCCACAGATTGCGTCCGGCGCTGTCCGGTGCTGAACTTGGACTCGACCCAGGGCCGAGGTCTGATTTGGACCAACTTGAGAAAAACCTGTTTCTCCATCGTGGAGCACAACTACTTTGAGACCTTCATCATCTTCATGATCCTCCTGAGCAGCGGCGCCCTGGTATCCACGGCAACCGAATCCACACGCTGAAACTGCGGAGACGGAGACTAACGGCTGAGCGGACTAACCACTGACTGTGTTTGACTGTGGAGACGGAGACTAACGGCTGAGCGGACTAACCCCTGACTGTGTTTGACTGCGGAGGCGGAGACTAACGGCTGAGCGGACTAACCACTGACTGTGTTTGACTGCGGAGGCGGAGACTAACGGCTGAGCGGACTAACCACTGACTGTGTTTGACTGTGGAGACGGAGACTAACGGCTGAGCGGACTAACCCCTGACTGTGTTTGACTGCGGAGGCGGAGACTAACGGCTGAGCGGACTAACCACTGACTGTGTTTGACTGCGGAGGCGGAGACTAACGGCTGAGCGGACTAACCACTGACTGTGTTTGACTGCGGAGGCGGAGACTAACGGCTGAGCGGACTAACCACTGACTGTGTTTGACTGCAGAGGCGGAGACTAACGGCTGAGCGGACTAACCACTGACTGTGTTTGACTGCGGAGGCGGAGACTAACGGCTGAGCGGACTAACCCCTGACTGTGTTTGACTGCAGAGGCGGAGACTAACGGCTGAGCGGACTAACCACTGACTGTGTTTGACTGCGGAGGCGGAGACTAACGGCTGAGCGGACTAACCACTGACTGTGTTTGACTGCGGAGACGCAGACTAACGGCTGAGTGGACTAACCACTGACTGTGTTTGACTGCGGAGGCGGAGACTAACGGCTGAGCGGACTAACCCCTGACTGTTCGACTGCAGAGGCGGAGACTAACGGCTGAGCGGACTAACCACTGACTGTGTTTGACTGCGGACACGGAGACTAACGGCTGAGCGGACTAACCCCTGACTGTTCGACTGCAGAGGCGGAGACTAACGGCTGAGCGGACTAACCCCTGACTGTGTTTGACTGCGGAGACGGAGACTAACGGCTGAGCGGACTAACCACTGACTGTTTGACTGCGGAGGCGGAGACTAACGGCTGAGCGGACTAACCACTGACTGTGTTTGACTGCGGAGACGGAGACTAACGGCTGAGCGGACTAACCACTGACTGTGTTTGACTGCGGCGCTTGTGATTGGTGCATCGCTCTTCTCTGCTGTGATTGGTGGCCAGTGATCATGTGACTGAATCAGTATATTTGTGTGACCTGTGTCTAACCCATGTGCCATGTCAGACACTGCAGCTTCAGTCCGAACAGCCAGAGTTAGCAGGTTCTCTTTGTTTAAGTGTGACGTCACACCCAACAATAAACTTCTTTCGGGTCCAACTGTTGACGGTTCCATAAACAAACAGCAAAAAACACAACTTTACCTCAATCAAATAAAAATAAATCTTGTTTGTAATGCACTTTACATTAGACGCCAAACCTCAAAGTGCACAGCATGAAAGACAGGACTAAAAACAAGGAATAGCTGCAAGAGCCTGAGGTGGTGGAGGTAGTGTTGTACGTTGTCAGCAAAGCAGTGAAATTAATCTCCTGCTGTATTAGCAAAGATAAAAGGCCAAAAACGTTATTGATTAGAATTATATCTCAGTTCAAAGCCCTCCCTGAAGAGTCCAGACTTTGCTCCCTGTGTGGCTTGAATGTGGTGAAGGATGAGTTCCATTTTGTTTTATAATGTCCAGTTTATTATGATTTGCGAAATCTTTTGTTTGAGCAAGTACATCCCACTAAACCTGAGGTGTTTTCTGATGATCAGATTTTAAGTGGCTCTTTAAGAATCATACTTTCGCCTTTGCGTGTTTTATTTATGAAGCTTGGAATCGGAGGCAACACACTTCATATCCTGTATGAGGTTTTCTTTTTTGGTGTGTGTACAGTCACCTGTTTTACTTGTGTTACTTGTTATGTTGTTAAGTTTCTTTTAAGCCTATGCAGGCTGGGCACTATGTGCATGACACATCTCAGATACATATATAATATATTTTGATACTTTGCTATTTAAAATAAGACTTCATCGTGTTTGGAAAAATATATATATAATTAATGCCAGAAAAGACTAACTAAAGAAACTCCAAAGCAAGTGTACAATCAGATACATCACATTTTATAGAATAAGACTAAAACTCTGTGGATCTGGAACTGGAGTGATGACATTATCACTTAATCATCACATTCAGCATTTTTGCAGCTCCTTAGGGAAAACAAAGCAGAGAAAAACTGAACTTTCTCCCGTTTCTCCTCCGCTACTTTAACAAACGCTGAATCATGAATATATTTTTGTACTAAACAAAGAGGCAGAGACAAGACGAGGAGCAAAGTGGTCCAACAGCCCATATATACTGACAAAACAGACAGTGCTAACCAGGGAGATGCTAGCTTCATTCTACCTATGCTAACATTAGCGAAGCGATGCTAATGAGTGCAGTTTTTTGCTTCTACTCAACAATCTGCTGAAAAACATCCACATGGACCCTATGTTGGCTTCACTTTATTACTTTGTGATAAATATGTTCATAGTCTGCCAGAATATGGATACAAAGAGGGTCAAATTGTGATTCTCACAAAAGGTTTCTTTCCCCATGGCTCGGCCACGCCCCCTTGTATGACGAGTTGCCGTCCTTACCTACAGCCACTCAACAAGCTCCATTGGTTTATTTGTTCGGGACTGCATGTTAATGAACACGCCACACCGCCCCACTCTCACTCTCAAACACATTCATCCTGGCCTATTGTACATGTTTTTAGTGGTAGAGGACAGACACATGCAAACTCCACAAGAAAACAGCCCCGCCCAGGTGGAAATCAAACCCAGGACCTTCTAGCTGTGAAGCACGAGCGCTAACGCTAAATTCAGTTGTGTAGTTTGGAACCCAGATTCTCCTCAAGTGTGTGCCCTAACACCGTAACCCTTAAGCTCTTATCCCCGCCTTAACCAAACACATTTTCTCCAGTTTTATGTTCTTTACTCAACTCTAAAAGCTCCTCGTCTAAGACCTACAAAACAAATCTAGACGGACCTTTTTCCTCACCTTCCTTCCTATGTTTTCGTTGCTTTTTTCATGTTCTTCTTCATCTAATTTTTGTCACTTTTTTGTTGAGTTTATGTCACTTTTTAGCTGCACTTTCATTGTTTTTTGGCCATTTTTTATTGCGTCGTCATCGTCGTTTCTATCTTGACTTTTTTTTTGAAGGTTTTAGATTTGGGTAATGCCAAACTGGATGAGTAGAAGCTCTGCACACCCGAGAAGGCGACAGGTGCGTAGAAGAACAGATTACTTAACTTGAAAAAAAGGCTCCGCACACTGTCTCACGTCTTACGTTTCGGTCAGAGAGACGTTGTTGCAGTAACTGAGTGTGCGTTAGAGATACCGAAACGTTACTGCAATAAAAGCCACGTAAAAGAGTGAAACAGTGTGTGGGAGCCTTTTGTTCGAGTTAAATAATGTGCTTGGTTACGGTGGGGAGTTAGAGGTTAAGGCATGGCGTGTGATGTGCCCTAACCCTAACCCTTAGGCTGAAAATATTATTATTTATCATATGGTCGAGCATTAAGTCCTTCAGCCTCAGACTCCTCTTCTTCAGGCCTTTGAGGACATCTACCTGGAGCAGCGTCGCGTGATAAAGATCATCCTGGAGTACGCAGACCAGGTCTTCACCTACGTCTTTGTGGTGGAGATGCTCCTGAAGTGGGTCGCGTACGGTTTCCAAACGTACTTCACCAACGCCTGGTGCTGGCTGGACTTCCTCATTGTCGACGTGAGTCTGGGTGGGATTAGATCTGCAGCTCTGCGTGTCATTACTCAGCTGCGCCCCCTGTCGGCAGGTATCGCTGGTGTCTCTCACAGCCAATATTCTGGGCTACTCTGAGCTGGGGGCCATCAAGTCTCTGCGGACGCTGAGGGCACTGAGACCTCTGCGTGCTCTGTCCCGCTTCGAGGGCATGAGGGTCAGTGTTTACTGGAATGACCCTCTCCTGCAGTGTCTGTGTACACTGGTGTATATTATTACTCTTCATTGGATCATGTGGTTGCCATGGAGACTGCTCTGTCGCAGGTGGTGGTAAACGCCTTGGTTGGAGCCATCCCTTCAATCTTCAACGTTCTCCTAGTGTGTCTGATCTTCTGGCTCATCTTCAGCATCATGGGAGTCAACCTCTTTGCTGGAAAGTTTTATTTCTGTTCCAACGAGACGTCCGGTGAGATGTTTCTGCCAGAGGTTGTGGAGAATCGCTCTCAGTGCGAGGAGCTCATGCTGCAGTTTCCAGGAGAGGTCCGCTGGAAGAACGTCAAAGTCAACTACGACAACGTGGGAATGGGCTACCTGTCCCTGCTGCAAGTGGTACGGCCCACACTCTGCACACTGTATACAACCCCAACCCAACCATATACTCCACGCTATCCACACTATAACACTATACACACTGTTTAGTGTGTGTTCAGGTACTAAAGAGTACATCGTAAAGTCAGTGACTGCAGTGCTGCCTAGATCATCATCATGTACTAAAGAGCATAGCACAGTCATAAACAGTAATACTGTATACAGCTTCACACACTCCATACACTCCACACTATGCTCCACTACACATAGGAGAGGACATCCTCCGGAGGTCAGTGACTGTGTTCCGTACATCATGGAGCAAAGTGCTTAGCTGTATGACTGTGAAAAACACCTCTGTGTCACAGGCCACTTTCAAAGGATGGATGGACATCATGTACGCCGCCGTGGACTCTCGAGAGGTCAGTCTCTCCCAGACATCCTTCTCCCTCAAACTCCCCTCTCTGTAGTGACCCATCTGTTTGCACACTCCCCTCTCTGTAGTGACCCATCTGTTTGCACACTCCCCTCTCTGTAGTGACCCATCTGTTTGCACACTCCCCTCTCTGTAGTGACCCATCTGTTTGCACACTCCCCTCTCTGTAGTGACCCATCTGTTTGCACACTCCCCTCTCTGTAGTGACCCATCTGTTTGCACACCCCTCTCTCTGTAGTGACCCATCTGTTTGCACACCCCCCTCTCTGTAGTGACCCATCTGTTTGCACACTCCCCTCTCTGTAGTGACCCATCTGTTTGCAAACTCCCCTCTCTGTAGTGACCCATCTGTTTGCAGGTGGAGTCTCAGCCGGAATATGAAGCTAATGTTTACATGTATATTTACTTCGTCATCTTCATCATCTTTGGCTCCTTCTTCACTTTAAACCTCTTCATCGGAGTCATCATCGACAACTTCAACCAGCAGAAAGCAAAGATAAGTGTCTCACACAAAGATAAGTGTCTCACACAAAGATTAGTGTCTCACACAAAGAAAAGTGTCTCACACAAGGAAAAGTGTCTCACACAAAGATAAGTGTCTCACACAAACATAAGTGTCTCACACAAAGATAAGTGTCTCACACAAACATAAGTGTCTCACACAAAGATAAGTGTCTCACACAAAGATAAGTGTCTCACACAAACATAAGTGTCTCACACAAACATAAGTGTCTCACACAAACATAAGTGTCTCACACAAAGATAAGTGTCTCACACAAAGATAAGTGTCTCACACAAACATAAGTGTCTCACACAAACATAAGTGTCTCACACAAAGATAAGTGTCTCACACAAACATAAGTGTCTCACACAAAGATAAGTGTCTCACACAAAGATAAGTGTCTCACACAAACATAAGTGTCTCACACAAACATAAGTGTCTCACACAAACATAAGTGTCTCACACAAACATAAGTGTCTCACACAAACATAAGTGTCTCACACAAAGATAAGTGTCTCACACAAACATAAGTGTCTCACACAAAGATAAGTGTCTCACACAAAGATAAGTGTCTCACACAAACATAAGTGTCTCACACAAAGATAAGTGTCTCACACAAACATAAGTGTCTCACACAAACATAAGTGTCTCACACAAACATAAGTGTCTCACACAAAGATAAGTGTCTCACACAAACATAAGTGTCTCACACAAACATAAGTGTCTCACACAAAGATAAGTGTCTCACACAAACATAAGTGTCTCACACAAACATAAGTGTCTCACACAAAGATAAGTGTCTCACACAAACATAAGTGTCTCACACAAACATAAGTGTCTCACACAAACATAAGTGTCTCACACAAAGATAAGTGTCTCACACAAAGATAAATGTCTCACACAAAGATAACTGTCTCACACAAAGTCTCGCACAGAATCAAAGACATGTTTCAATGTTCACATGATTGAAATAACAATTGTCTATATACGATGAGCACAAGGTTTAAATAGACTGAGCTCACACTTTGCGAATGTGGAGATTAAAATGTCTTTGTTCTGTCCTGCACTTAGGAGGGACAGACCTCTTCATGACGGAGGAGCAGAAGAAATATTACAACGCCATGAAGAAACTGGGCTCCAAGAAACCGCAGAAACCTGTCCCTCGACCTGAGGTAAAGTGGCAGAACGCTCAACCTCCTGTTTCTCTGGATGTTTGTCTGGTTCTCCTGTTTCTCTAAGGTTGATTTTTTTTTTTGAGTCTCATGTTTCTCTGAGTGTTGGTCTGGAATCTCCTTTATTTGAGTGTTTATCTGGATTTGAGTGTTTATCTGGATTCTTCTGTTTCTCTGAGTGTTGGTCTGGATTCTCCTGTTTCTCTGAGCAGTTTCTGGATTCTCCTCTTGCAGAACCGGTGCCAGGGCCTGGTGTTTGACCTGGTGACGCAGCAGGTGTTTGACGTGACCATCATGGTTCTGATTTGCCTGAACATGGTGACGATGATGGTGGAAACAGATGAACAGAGTCCAGAGAAGGAGGAGATCTTGTACTGGGTGAACCTGGTATTCATTGTGCTCTTCACCGGAGAGTGCTCCCTGAAGATCATCGCATTGCGGCACCATTACTTCTCAGTGGGATGGAATGTCTTTGACTTTGTGGTGGTCATCCTGTCCATCGTAGGTCAGCCAGATTCTGTAGCCAAACATGTCAAAGATTTCATGATTTACAACTGTAATTACCACGGCACATACAAAAGCTCAAACTAAAGGGTTAGTCTTTCATAAACATAAAAGTAGGAATGTTTTTGGCCATTGTTTTAACAAACGTTCATAATAGTAGAACAATGGCTGTGTCTGAATGTCCAGAGAGAAAAAAGTAATGCATTCTGAAAAGTAGTGTGCAGCAATCAACATAGACCACAATGGATAGTGTGAGCTGGAAAACAGAGACATGTGTTTGAACTAAACACAATGTTTCAATCGCGTTTTGCGTATTTCTTGGACATACAGGGGCTAGTGTTAGTGCTGACCTTTAGCTCGGGCTGTTAAATGATCGATAGTTTCCTTATCTCGGACAAAAAAGGCAATAATCCAAGCCATTTTCTTCATGCAGGTTAAATCCTTCTGAAAAAAACCCCTCATTTTTATGATGAATATTCCACTGTCTCTTGAATCTGGCTGGTCTTTATTGTAGAAATACATTATTCCCAGAGTTTAGCAACCTCGCAGCTGTAACAAAGATTGTCCTCATCATTCAGTTAGATACAACACAAGGCATTTTTAATGTTGCCTATGTTTCGAGAATCATTCAGGTCTCTTCTTCAAAGGCCCAAGTTGTTAAGTCAGATGTTGGATTGCTGGTGACATCCTCCAGCGCACAGGTGTTGTAGATTGCACAATCACCTGGCAAAACTTGCCAAACTTGCTGGAGGATGTCACCAGCAATCCAACATCTGATGGGACTTAACAACTTTGGCCTTTGAAGAAGAGAACTGAGCGATTTTTGAAACGTCAGCAACTATGTATATGAAAAATATCCAGATGAAGATTAAGCCGTCTGTATAGCAGCTGTAGGCACTCTTCTGCTGCTCACTCCTTCCATGTCCGAATCACTGACTATTGCCGACTATAGTGCGGCCGATAGTCAACGGGGGTTCAGAGACTAGGGTGGACATTCGGACAATGTCTGTTCCTCAGTTTACCAACACTCACGTGACTGTTTTCAGGTCTCCTACTGGCGGACATCATCGAGAAGTATTTTGTTTCCCCAACCCTTTTCCGTGTGATCCGATTGGCTCGTATCGGACGGATCTTGCGCCTGATCCGTGGTGCTAAAGGCATTCGCACGCTGCTCTTTGCTCTGATGATGTCACTTCCTGCGCTCTTCAACATCGGCCTCCTCCTCTTCCTCATCATGTTCATCTTCTCCATCTTTGGCATGAGTAACTTTGCCTACGTGAAGAAGGTAACGCTCTGTGGGTTTGTGTTTCACTGTAATATGGACATACAGATAAACTTCTTTGTTAGGTTTAAGAACCGTGCACAGGCATTTGACAGCTTCAGTTTACACTCTTTGCTGCATTCACGTGACATTTTTGTTCTGAGTTTTGGTTTGTGTTTAATATCTCTGTATTAATCTTAATTAATCTGTATTAATCGGCGACACAGTGACTCAGCGTTCAAGGTACACTTTAATAATCCCCGTAGGGAAATTCATTCTCTGCATTTGAGCCACCGCTCGGGGGTCCATCTCCATGATGTGGAGCCAGGCTGGTGGTCAGAAACACCTGGCTGGAGGATTCACCTATTGTACGTGTTTTTAGTGGTAGGGGAAACCTGAGCACCCGGAGGAAACCTACGCAGACACGGGGAGAACATTGACCCTTGAAGCACCTTCATGATGTGTTTAAAAATAATCATAATAATCACAATAATCATGTAAAATTAACCTAAAAATTGTTTAAATTGTGTCTAGTGGCATAAATTGGTGACTGGCTCATTACTTTGGAGCGCTTTGGACCTAAGGGGGGTGGAAGGTGCTGTATGCCATTTACCATAAAAAACACAGTTTGGGAACCACTGTATTCCTTCGATAATAGGTGGGGAGGTGAAATATGAGAGCTAGTGTGTGTGTGTATGTGAGTGAGTGTGTGTGTGTGTGTGTGTGTGTGTGTGTGTGTGTGTGTGTGCGTTAAGGTTTTGTTTATTATTATTATTTAATTTGTATTGTATTATTATTACTGTTATCATTTTGTTTGATTTGATTGCATCTACTCTGCTGTTTTCTGTTCTATTTGTCTTGGACATTTTTAGGACCCCCATGAAAACGAGATGATTCATCTCTTGGGGCCGATCCTCTAATAAAATGTTCATAAATAAATAAATAAACATGCAAACTCCACTGAAAGGCCGGGAATCGAACCCGGACCTTCTAGCTGTGAAGCACGAGCGCTAACCACTGTACTACCGTGCCGCCCAGCCTGCCGCTAGTGTCTGTGCCTCGCAGCAACGAGGTCCCGGGTGCGATTCCCACCTGGATGGGGCCTTTCTGTGGAGTTGTTCTCCCTGTGTCCGCATCGGTTTCCTCCGGGTGCTCCGGTTGCCCCTTGCCCTTGTGTAGGACTACAGATGGAAAATAGCATAGTGCTAAATCTGCTGCAGCCATCTTTTTAATGTAACTGCACACTGTCCTGTCAACAAACTAAACTACCACTTAAAACATGTACAATAGGGTCCCATCTGACGCCAGGATTCCCCTGTAAAAGAGATTCTTAATCTCAGTGGGACTTACCTGGTTAAATAAAGGTCAAATACAAACAATAGAAAAATAAATAAATAGCCATGAACCTGTTGACCTATGAAACAAAAACTGTCCTAAAGTTCAGCATCTTCTCTCCCAGCACATGTGAACTAAGGTCACTCTTAAAGGCATCCAAAGGCGGACACAAAAGAACTTTGAGCAGAAGACGAATGTGGCAGGTTTGTCAATAATAATCAGGGAAAACACTTGGACATTTTCTGATCTTTTCTGTTCTGTTCAGTTTCTGAACATTTATTTCCAAAACTGTCTCTCCCATTGTGTCGGTCCCAGCGCAAACTGAAACTATCACATGATAGAATAGAATTTTGTCAACGCAGACTATTGCTGGGATTGTGAACAGTTGGATTGGACCTGGCAATGTGCTGTGTGTTGAGGAGGCTGTGTTTGAATGAATATAAAGCTAAAACCGGGAGCATTTGAACCATAAAGGGAGAATTATCTGGGGCCGGACTGACCTTGTATGCTGTTTCCTCAGGAGGCCATGATCGATGACATGTTTAACTTTGAGGACTTTGGGAACAGCATGATCTGCTTGTTCATGATCACCACCTCCGCGGGCTGGGACGGCCTCCTCAACCCCATCATGAATGTCCCTCCAGACTGTGACCCGGACCTGGAGAACCCCGGCACCGAGGTGCGGGGAAACTGCGGCAGCCCTGGCGTGGGTATGATCTTCTTCACCTCCTACATCATCATGTCCTTCCTGGTCGTGGTCAACATGTACATCGCCATCATCTTGGAGAACTTTAACGTGGCCACAGAGGAGAGCGCCGACCCACTGTGCGAGGAGGACTTCGACATGTTCTATGAGACGTGGGAGAAGTTTGACCCCAAGGCCACACAGTTCATCCAGTACAGGTACAGGAAAAACCCAAACCCAAGGCCACACAGTTCATCCAGTACAGGTACAGGAGAAACCCTAACCCAAGGCCACACAGTTCATCCAGTACAGGTACAGGAAAAACCCTAACCCAAGGCCACACAGTTCATCCAGTACAGGTACAGGAAAAACCCTAACCCAAGGCCACACAGTTCATCCAGTACAGGTACAGGAAAAACCCTAACCCAAGGCCACACAGTTCATCCAGTACAGGTACAGGAGAAACCCTAACCCAAGGCCACACAGTTCATCCAGTACAGGTACAGGAGAAACCCTAACCCAAGGCCACACAGTTCATCCAGTACAGGTACAGGAAAAACCCAAACCCAAGGCCACACAGTTCATCCAGTACAGGTACAGGAAAAACCCTAACCCAAGGCCACACAGTTCATCCAGTACAGGTACAGGAGAAACCCTAACCCAAGGCCACACAGTTCATCCAGTACAGGTACAGGAGAAACCCTAACCCAAGGCCACACAGTTCATCCAGTACAGGTACAGGAAAAACCCAAACCCAAGGCCACACAGTTCATCCAGTACAGGTACAGGAGAAACCCTAACCCAAGGCCACACAGTTCATCCAGTACAGGTACAGGAGAAACCCTAACCCAAGGCCACACAGTTCATCCAGTAAAGGTAAAACCCTAACCCAAGGCCACACAGTTCATCCAGTACAGGTACAGGAAAAACCCTAACCCAATGCCACACAGTTCATCCAGTACAGGTAAAACCCTAACCCAAGGCCACACAGTTCATCCAGTACAGGTAAAACCCTAACCCAATGCCACGCAGTTCATCCAGTACAGGTACAGGAAAAACCCAAACCCAAGGCCACACAGTTCATCCAGTACAGGTACAGGAGAAACCCTAACCCAATGCCACACAGTTCATCCAGTACAGGTACAGGAGAAACCCTAACCCAAGGCCACACAGTTCATTCAGTACAGGTACAGGAAAACCCTAACCCAAGGCCACGCAGTTCATCCAGTACAGGTACAGGAGAAACCCTAACCCAAGGCCACGCAGTTCATCCAGTACAGGTACAGGAGAAACCCTAACCCAAGGCCACGCAGTTCATCCAGTACAGGTACAGGAAAAACCCAAGGCCACACAGTTCATCCAGTACAGGTACAGGAGAAACCCTAACCCAAGGCCACGCAGTTCATCCAGTACAGGTACAGGAAAAACCCTAACCCAAGGCCACACAGTTCATCCAGTACAGGTATAGGAAAAACCCTAACCCAAGGCCACACAGTTCATCCAGTACAGGTAAAACCCTAACCCAGGACTATAGTATATTTCTCAATGACACACAGTCATTGTCACTGGGCTGTTCTGGCTGAACCACTGCGGTTTCTAATCCCTGTTCTGTCATCTGCAGTGAACTGTCGGACTTCTGCGACACGCTGCAGGACCCTCTGAGGATTCCCAAACCAAACACCATCCGCCTGATCCAGATGGACCTTCCTCTGGTCCCAGGAGACAAGATCCACTGCCTGGACATCCTCCTGGCTCTGACAGCTCAGGTCTGTCATAATGTTGTCTGACACACAGCAGGATCTCACTGTCTCCTCTGTGTTGCAGGTGCTGGGAGACTCTGGAGGGATGGATGCTCTCAAAGCCAATATGGAGGAGAAGTTCATGGCCAACAACCCCTCCAAGGTGCGCTCAGATAATCAGCAGGACTGGGCTGATCAGTATTGGTCGGTCTGGCCTGCAATTGGTCTTCACTGGTGATATTAGCTGGTCTCATATTATAGAATGTAACAAAGACACACTCCCAGTTTTTCCTATTGGTCATATTCAGAAATGTCCAAGAACGTTGAAGCAGATCCTTGAACTCTTTTAACCCCCACTAGAACCGACCACATTCTCTCCACTGTGGCTTTACCCAAATCTAAAATCTCCTTGAAAACAGACATCAAAATAATGACAAAACTGAGAGGAAAACGAAAGTAAAAATGTGACAAAAAAGCCTAGAAAAAACATTGACAATGCAATGAAAAATCTACGCAGCAATGAAGGGAAAATGACTTATTTGAAAGGTAAGACCTACAAAATCCATTTAAAACAAGTATAACAATAGGCGCTTAAATTTGGGCAGAGCTGAACTGTAAACTTCTTAACCCATGGCCTTAACCAACTGCATTTTTTTAAATCAGCGACGTGTCCCTAAACATTTATCCCATCACCTGGGTGAGATGCTGCAGGTGAACATATCAATTAGAAACTTGAACCGAACATTAATGATATACAAAATAAAACATAAAAAAGCATTGCAAGTTTTCTGTTTTTTGATGTTGTCATATAAAAGATTTGACGTTTTGTGCATAAAAAACACAAAATAGCCGATAATTTCAACAATGAAATCTAAATAATGAATCGACCAAGATTTAAATGTATGGTTTTATTTTGTCCCCTCCTGGAGCCACCACCTTAACGTGGTGGAGGGTTTGAGCACCCGAATGATCCGGGGGGTTCTGTTGTTGGGGCTTCGTGCCCCTGGTAGGGTCTCCCAGGGCAAACAGGTCCTGGGTGACGGGTCAGACAAAGAGCGGTTCAGAAGCCCCTGATGAGAGACCAACAGGCCCGGTTGATCATGAGGCCGTCCGTCCGTGGACCCACCACCTGCAGGGGGCGCCATAGGGGCTGGTGCAGTGTGATTTGGGCAGCTCCAACAGCCCCCACGACCCGGAAACGGATAAGTGGAAGAAAATGGATAGATGGATGGTTTTATTTTGTGACATTTTAGTAACAAAGACTTTTTCCAGAGGGTTTTTTGATCTTGTTTAGTTTTCTCAATCATAAGAGAAAAAAAATAGTCATTGCGGATACCCTTCAGGACACATGGATCTAAATTATGTTAATATTTGTGAATGAATACCCGAGGGAAAGCCAGCTTTGCGAAGGAAGTAGTAGCTACTTCAGAGATATCTCCGCCTCATGTCAATACGTGATTAAATAAGCACTGCACAGGGTCAGCTTCGTCATTTTTATACTCTGACCTGAAAACTAAGATGTTAAGGATGGAAACTATTCAAAATCTCCTCTTTGACCACTGTGGGAAAAATCAATACTTTCACCTGCAGCGCCTCGCCTTAACATTGCATTTAATTGTTTAAGAATTGAATGGCATTTGACCCAGACGTGGACTTGAAGTGGTTTTGTTTTCTTTGCAGGTTTCATATGAGCCGATCAGCTCCACGCTGCGGCGGCGACAGGAAGAACTGGCGGCGACAGTGATCCAACGATGCTACCGAAGACACCTGCTGAAGAGAGCCATACAGCTGGCATCACACAAATACCGAGTCCAAAACCAGAGGCCCGACCAGAGGCCAGACCAGAGCCAATCCAAACTCCAGACTGGCCTTGAACAACGAATGGATCAGCTTTATGGACCAGACTCTGGAACTAAAGCGGTGGAGCTGCAGAAGGAGGTCCAACTGCAAATGATTCCACCACAAAACCTGGATTATGACCAAGACTGTAATGTGGATCTACGGGAGTCTGTGGTCTGACTGAAGTCTGGACCTGACAGAGTCTGTGGTCTGACTGAAATCTGGACATACCTGAGTCTGTGATCTGACTGAAGTCTGAACATACCTGAGTCTGTGGTCTGACTAAAGTCTGAACATACCTGAGTCTGTGGTCTGACTAAAGTCTGAACATACCTGAGTCTGTGGTCTGACTGAAGTCTGGACCTGACAGAGTCTGTGGTCTGACTGAAGTCTGGACATACCTGAGTCTGTGATCTGACTAAAGTCTAAACATACCTGAGTCTGTGAACTGACTGAAGTCTGGACCTGACAGAGTCTGTGGTCTGACTGAAGTCTGGACCTGACAGAGTCTGTGATCTGACTGAAGTCTGGACCTGACAGAGTCTGTGATCTGACTGTTGTCTGGATTCCCCAGACTCTGTGATCTGACTGAAGACTGGATTCAGCAGAGTCCATGTTGTGACTGAGAGTTTGTGATGTTCAAGACTCGGGTTGCAGCTGGTTCCAGTCCACATTTTGACAACTGCAATGCCCTCTACAGTGGAGAAAGCCAGGCCTCCCAGCACCATCGACAACAGCTGCCTGGCTGCTCACCAACAGCCGTAAACATGACCACATCTATTCCATAAACCTCACGATCTCTCCCATCTTCCCTGAAGGTTTTTAGGTAATCTTCTGCACTAGCTGAACCTTAGTGTCGCTGGCGAAGCCTTATGGATAAAGAGGTGAAACTTTTGACACTTAAACTACAGAGTACAGAAGATGACTCATGAACCTTCATTGAAGGTGGACAACTCCTGTACAACTGAGAGCCTACACAGACATCTGTCCCTGAATCATCCAGACGGTGGTGCTCACATTAACAAGGACTGGCCTCATGGGGGCAGCAGAGTTTTACATAATATAATGTGTTTCATTTGATTGATTGATTGATTGATTGGCAGAGTTGAATGAGTCGGTTACGTCATGTATGTAAAGGGATGGACCTCTACAAATGACTACGACCCATGAACTCAGTTTGTTTATTGTGTTGTTTATTATTTGGAAACCTTCCTGACGACCTGTTTAAATGGGTTCATTCATCAACACTAACACAATCCAATCCACTTTCTTTATATAACACATTTTATAAACACATTTTTCCGAAGTGCAGCACATAACATATAGTGTTATATATTAGTAATAGAAATCATCCATTCACTTTCTATCAAATATGAGAATAATAATTAGACATCCAAGAGATACTGTGTTGCCTGATATTTGTGAAGACACAAATAAAACAGGCCCTCCACAATGACCCAGTTTAATATTTAATTTCAGGAGTATTTCAGAAAGACTCTCTTTGTTAGTATTCAGGTACTCTGAAGGTTGATTCAAAACAATTTATATTCAGAGTGTTAATCATTGTACATTAGAGAAAGTTGAAGAGGTTTTGATTTCACTTTGTGTGATGTAAGACGATGTCCAATGTCTGGTGATATAGACAGACTTATTTTTTACTAAATCCCTGTTGTATTTGTATAGTTTGAATGAAGATGAATAGCGCAGCAGATCCTTAATAACCGTAAGAAATCAAAATATTTTGAGCTCACATCTTGGTCTATAATAATCCACGGTCAGTAAAATTTGGGCAGCTTTTCTGGATTATTTTGTTGGTTATTAAATCAGCATTTGCATCTGACTAAATTGCAGAACAGTAAACCGAATTAGAGAATGAGTAGCTTTTGTACATTGATATTGTAACTCTGGGTCCGTACTGAGAATGAGTCTTTGCTGCTTCCTAACCTTAACCAACACCAGCTCATTTTGTTGTGTTCTGGAAACTTGGGCTGTCGACGTGTGTCCCTGGTTCTAGTGACTGGCAACAAATGTTGGCTTGTTAATAGTTTTAAGAGGAACAAAGTGATCGCTTCAGTGGGTAGGATAGTCTGTGAAGAGGTCATGTGCTCTTCAGGATCAAAACTTAAGTATAGGCAAAAAAAGGGAAAAATCTGTGTATTGCTTCTTATTCCACATGGGGATGCATTAATGTTGCCCCAATGAGCTGAAACATTTGCCCTGGGGCTGCTCCACACGTCACAGCACTGGGTTGCAAGCGGATTTCAAATGTGAAAATGACCTAATTGTCTTTTACATTTTCAAATATTACAACAATTTACCCTGAATCTACTGAAGAATCAACAACGTTAACAACAACATTTGTAAATGCAGCAGGAGGGACGACGCCAAAATGAGAATATGTATCAGAACACGTAGTCAGCAGGATATTTACTGGATCCGTGTACAACGAAGTTAAAACTAAAATGTGCTGTAGATATAGACATTATAAGGACCCATTGAGGCTACCTTTTTGTGCATGGAGTCAGTCCATTTGCCCTTTCGGCAGACACACTTGTAGATGAGCATTTTTGATCAACGTGCATCAGACTTATCATTTTGTCACTATATGTATTTACCTGGTTTGTATCAATAAAATCAAAAGCATATTTAATTTTGAGTCGCACGCCTATTATTTTGTTATATGATGGTATATGATACAGTTGGTCACCCTATTTCTAACCCATTTGTGTACTTAAAGACTTGAAATGCCATATTATGAAAGATCAATGAAACCTTATGTTGATGAAAAACTGCACTTTGTGGAGTGACACCCTCCGCTGCTTTAGAGTCCTAGGCTTAAGTTTAGACATGGGCCACTAATATTAGGGACGTGCACAGATCGAGCCCAGGTGCTGCTCAAGCACCTGCCCCTTTGCCCTGTGCGCTTTAAATGCCCTTCTCAAGACCTGTTTTTTTTCACCCCAAAATTAAGTATGATTTCTTTTATTGTTCTTAGATATTTGCCCTACTAAGCCAACATGTGCTGAACATACGGGGTGTGCCCTTTTGTCTTGGTTGAGGGTTAGGGTTAGGGTTAGGGTTAGGTGTTTGAAAAGGGTTAGGGTTAGGGTTAGGGTTAGGGTTAGGGTTAGGGTTAGGTATAGAGAAGAAAGTGCAGATGACTCTGGAAAGCCAAGACTCTCATTTGCATATGTGGCAACGTTTCCTAACCCCATCCACTAGGGGGAGTTCCTTAGGGTTTAGGGGTTAAGGGTTTGAGTTATGCACTGGCCATACCTGAGTTACTCATCACTAACTGAGCTAGACTCCAATTAGTTTGAAAATCAGAAAATAAGAAAGCAACGTCATTCTAAATGCAAAACTGATATAATGTAAAACTGAAATTGTCATTCCAAAAAAGCAGCAAAATAAAGTCTAAGTGGTAATATGGATTATTGATATCCATAGGGAAATATCATTCAGCAATGGAGTCAGCGGAAAATAAATAAATGAATACATAAAAAACAACAACAGTTCCCCCCCCGAACCACTAGAGGCTCTGTGAGCGTCTGCTCAAAGGGGGCCCATCTGCTCAGTGGGATTGTAGATGGTTATTACAAGTTATTTCTATTATCGTAAGCGCAAGAGTCAGGTCGTTGTTCTTTTAATCGGCACCACTCCAGTTAAAGGTATGTAGCCTATCGCATATGAAGTCCAACGCACGTGTAATGTTCTCATTGTCACAGCATGTGCGCGCGTATGTCGATTGCTCCCTAGTCTGAGTTCAGCGCAGTGGATGACAAAAAAAGTTTTTTTCTGGTTCCTTTCTTTGACTTGCTGACCCAGTTTAGTTAATTTCTTCCCAAATAAATACAGGGTAACAGCATTGGCAGCAGTGTGGTTCAATTTCCAATAAGGTGGTTAAAGCACCGACTTAATTAAGCGGTCCAACTTAATTAATCTGTCCCAACCCTTAACGCTTTAGGGTTAACCCCAAAAGGGCCTTCAACCACACTTTCACCGTCTCTTTTACTTCAAAGAATGTTGTGAATGCAGAATAATAGATAGTGCTACAGGAGAGAATGCTGATATCACTTAGTCACCATAAAGCAGCAGAATAAAACCATAATAAGAAATCCAAATTATAGGTATTTTTTTACTTTACGTGAGTCAGTTTTATGACGCGTACTTTTCATTAGCCTGTGCTACATTACGTTTGTAATTGGGTTAAAAGTAACAGGTATTTTATTTAAAAAAAAAAAAAAAAAGAAAAGAAAAAATGATCTCCTACAACCAAACGATTCAGATTAATTTTATCGGCCATGTTCAAAATCAGGTTAACCAACATCCCCCCGCCTCCCCCACAATTATGAGATTGAGATGAGATCAGCCCAGTGATGGTGGTATCATCAGCATATTTGATGCTCACTTTTTTTTATCACGAGATGCTACTTTAACTCTTTAGACCTAGTCTAGCCCACAGTTTAGTCCTGGTTTGCTTCAAAGGATCCATTACATTCAATTCTTCAAAAAAGCAACGCAAAACTTTCACTTTTTACTCAGAAACTATATTTTGAAGTTCATACTTTCATACTTTCCCCCCCCCTTACAGACATGGAGTGCGATGGAGACGAGCATGTCAGCCTGAATCCAGGGGATGAGCTGGAGCTTTTTGAAGAGATAGCTGTGGGTAAAATTAAGGAGGCGATTGGAGACATGAAAACCACCATGTCCACGCTCCAAACTGAAGTGCACAATGGCCTCCAGGCGTGGAGGAGTGCACAACAAGGCTTCATGGCCGAATTTTACAGGGACTGTTCCCAAAGGTTGTCCTCGGAGTTTTCAAGCGCGATGGAGAGAAATGACCGCCGCTTGGATGCCATAGAGACCCAACTGAGATCACTGGAAGAAATCGTCTCTGGGCGTCTGGCCAAACTAGAGCGTGGCAACATCACATTTTCACCTTCCAGTCACTCCTCTCCATCGCGGGGTGTGGAGCTTGGGGCAGACCTTGATGATGCCCTCTCAGCGGCCACACTGACTGGTGTGAGTGAGGCACCCACCCCGGCAGAAGCCACAGACGCAGAGGCCGAGCTGACGAGGCAGGAAGTGGAGGAGCCAGTGCCGCCAACAGAGCCAGAACCAAACAAGGAACCAGAACCGGAGGTCTTGGCGGCCCTACAGCCTTTTCTGCCTCATCATATGAGCCCCAATGAAAGACTGAGCCGTCAGCAACTAGCCTACTTCCTGTACCAGTGTGAGCGGATGGGAATAAACAGTTAAGTGACACATTGACATAACTAGTGACATTCCAAGCCACAATCTGACCGGAAATGTTTGTTGTTTGATTTCGCAGGTACAAAAGACAGAGATTTGAAAAGTCTGAAAATCACTCGCCGGGGCATTGAGGACAGCATATGGCAAAAAGGATATAGCCCATCACCTCACAAAACCATGCAGGAATACCTCGGCGAAAAGATTAAAACTATGCTAAAAAAGAAGAGGGCCCAGCAGCTAAGGGCGGAGATGGACCTGACGGAGGGAGGGGAGAAAAGAGGGAAAGAGGATAGGGGCCCAGTGAATTAGTGGAGTGTCTTTTTTATATTCTTGGAGCATTATTTATTGTTGTTATAGCGTGTGTTTTTGGTGTGTTTTTTCAATAAAGTAGTTTTGGTTCTTTACATTTTGAATTGATTGATTGATATTGTCATAACAAACTAATCTTCTACCTTACGATAAATGTGAAAAGGCAATTAATTCTTTTAAAAAATGAGTTCAGTGTCTGCATCTGTAATGTCCTTTTGAGAGTTCCCTGTATTTATACATGCATATATCATAAACGTTGTCTGTTAACATCAGGCTGCCCATGGACTGCAAGTGGAAATTAGCACAGCTGCCAAAACCCGGTACAATGCCTCTCTCCTTTTCGAGCTAAATGTATGTTTTGCATTGCCTCTGTTCAAATCAAATCATTCTACTAAACTGATTGGACACCGGCGCTTGGACAGCATTCATTGCGGTCACACAGTGACACCTAGTGGGCCGTAAAACGTACTACACCACAGTTCTCTCCTCAAGATCTCAGGTCAAGATATTATTATTTTTTTTATTTTTTTTGGCCAAGATTTGCCTCCAGGAGGAGTGGCTAAGTGAGCGTTAGCTGGTGTCATTAGCAAGGGGCGGGGGGTGTTTCTATATGTGTAATCGAGTCGGCCGGCCGTCAACAGAGCAACCTCAACAGAAGCCATGTGAGTGGTAAAATGATTAAAGCCAATTCTGTTTTATATAAGTCATTGTTTATCGTATTTTCTTTTTTCGTTGTTGTTGATAACTAGTCCATAGCTCGAAATCATTTCACTTGTGGTTTAGGGTTATAAATGAGACTTTGCAGTATTGGGGGTTAGGGCTAAACTCGGGTGTTGCACTTGAGATTAACTCTGAAAAACAACTGTCTGCAATTCTGTGCGACTCCAGGGCAGAGAACATGGACCGTGAAACCACTGCGTGGGATGATGGCTCCGGGGCAGAGAACCAGGAGATTGTATTTGGAGGACAAGAGAAGATGCTCCAGATTGCCAACAGTATGGCTGGAGGTGAGACGGTGACCACCAAAGAGATGACTACGTTCAGACGGTACTGCGTGTCCCTACTGCTGCAAGAATGGGACAACAGCTGTGCAGCTGTTTCACAACTCACTGTAAGTTGTTACAGTGTAGTGTGTCTTTTTATGTGTGTATGTATTATGTATAACTTTTTGTTTTGTTTGTTTTGAACATTTTGAATCGGTTAAGAAGAGTGTTAAGAAAAGTGACAAGTGAAAGTCCAAGGATTGCAAAGTGTAGCAGCCAATTATGATTTGTCACTGTTATTTTACCCCCTGCCTCTATATGGCACCTGGGCCTATATCACATGTGGATGTGGATATTGGGTTTTTGGGCCGAATAAATAAGTTTATAGAAGTGGAACACGTGTCTGGGAACCTTTCATTTTAGCAGCCATACAGTGTCCGTATGCGTGGTGTACACTGCCATTACACAAAGACTATGTCACAACACATGCAAAGAAATCGCTTTTTCCCACACTCACAAACACGGGCCTATCTTTGCTGATTTGGGGTCACTTTTTTTAAAGCCGGAGGAGAATTGAAGCGTTAGAGAGGACCCAGAAGGAGCAGCGAATGGAGCACTTGGGTGCTGTTTGAAAATCTTTCAACACATGTATGTCTTTTCTGCTTTTACAGTTGTAAAGAGGTGGATGTGCTGCAGGCGGCCATGCGTGACATGCGGTGCATAGAGGACAAAGTCAAGGAGAAAAAAACACTTTCCAACCGGGAAAGCACCGAGTACAGACGTTACTGCCAGGTGCTACTGATGAAAGGCTACCAATTCAGCTCAAAAGCTGTATCTGATTTGACTGTAAGTATCCATTTGTGTGCATTTTACTGGCATCACTGAAAACAGGGTTATCTCAGACAGACAGAGAGACAGACAGGCGGGCGGGCGGGCGTGCGGGCGCACAGGCAGGCAGACAGACAGTGATGACTGTAGAACAGCTTCATTCACCCCACCCGGCTGACAGGAAGTACTATGGGGCATGACAGCAGAAAACACTATTGTTAATGCGCTATCTGAATATCGGACAGGTCCAGAGCTGGCTCCAGCGGGTACCGGACTCAGATGGCGGAGAAGTTCTGCTTTCAACGGGGGGTTCCACCTACCGGCTGAGCCCATCCACGGACAAGGCAGGTTGAAACACTTGACGATGAAAAAAGTCTGTCCAGGCAACCTGTGTAATTTTGATGATTTGGCAGACTTTGGAAACGTATTTCCGAAATGTGAGGCCGACCTTTGTACAGAAGGACGAAAGCATAGCATTATTCCTGGCCAATGGCGGACAGGCGCTTAAGAACGCAGCGGTTGACGTGCGCCGTTTGGAAGAAAAGTTAGTATCAAACTTTGAAATGAATCCATTTCAGTTGTGCTTTATTACTTAATTTTTGACAGTTTTACAAATAAAAAAACATTATCCCTCTGTGTTTTGTCAAGGTACACAGGCAGAGAGGGTGCCACCACCAGTCCAGAAACTCGGTCCATCAGCCGCTGGAATGACTTCCTCTGTGCCTTTCCAATCACTCCAGATGCACAGGCGCCGACAAAGGCAGCCTGCGAGAAAGCCGGATTTAGCGATTACAGGCCTTTTTACAAGAAGTGGCGATCTGAGCAGCGACATGTGCGGGAGAAGTACATTTTAGGTAAATACCATGCTTGAGTCTTCAGTGCTTTATATATATTTATATTTACTTATATATGGTGGTCAGAGGGACTGTTGGTGCAGACGTGTGCAGTCGCGACAGCGCTTCTGTAAGTCTCACCCAGGGGAAACCACAAGCAGCTTACCACCACCCAGTATGGAGCGGATGTACAATTGTCTCATGTGAAGCGCTTTGTGATTATATCTGTGAAAGGCACTATATCAATGAAGATCTTCTTCTATAAAAAGTGATACCTTAAAATGTTTAAAAAAAAAAAAACCACAGGTCCAAAGTTTAGAGACCAACTGCCATTTGACATATACCACAAAATGTATGTAATATGTAATATGTGTAAGTATAGTAACATTCCTTCTTTTCTATTTACCTGAAGATCAAGCACAGAACAGAGCCCGTACAGAACCACGTCCATCCACTGTGCAACACAAGATTGACATTGAGAAGTGGGTGACAAATGTACCCAGCACTGGGGATGTGCTGAAGGCCTGGGTTCCACCTACAGACACAGAGGAGGAGATGCAGTGGATTGTCCGCAGGGTGATGGAGCAGAGCTGGACCGGTCTCGCCGTGGTGCAGTTTGAAGAGGAAAAGGGAAAAGGTATTTCCTTCACAGCGTTTTTTTTTGACCGCCAATATGTTTATCCAATCTTCTCTGTTTTATAAATCCCTAGGCATAATCACAGTGTTGCCCCGGCGGAAAAATGAAGTCGTTTGTGATTATCATGGACTGAATATGCCGTCCTCGCAAGGGGAAAAAGCTCCTTCAGTCTGGATATGTTTTTTTTTTCAAAGACTCTGCAGGCAAAAGCCTGTGTGTGGACGCCACACAGTTTCCCTGCAGCTGCCACCCCACCATGGACACCTACGGAAGGTGCCTCAACCATTCACGTAAAAATGCCAATGTGGCACCAAAGGTTCACAACGTAAACCTCCCGGAAGGGACACGTGCAGTGGTCCTCTTTCATGCTCTTCGAGATGTTGTGGTTGGAGAAGAGCTTTTGTGGGACTATGGGGTGGATAGAAAGTCTTTTGGTGGGGAGGGCAGGGATCTCACTTGGCTCGACAGTTGAGTCGATTTTTGGGGGAAAGTACTAAATGGCTCAGTGTCAATGTTATCTATTTGATGCTTTTTTTTTTTTTGAGGTGTGAGCGTTCAATAAAATGGTCCATGACGTCTACAGGTGTGTGTGTGTGTGTGTGTGTGTGTTAAAAAATGTGAAAAGTGACAAAGCTGTGTTTGAACTGAAAACCTCCTGCACCCAAGTCCCGCACACTATCGCTGAGCTACAAGCCCAAGTCGTGTGGGCTACTTTGCCATACATGCCCAGATCTGAAAATAGGTCCTATTATGGCCTCGAGGAGAAGGTCATTTTGGATATTTCCCCCACTTTTGTCTCAATTGTTTCCCTATTGTACCCCCATGTCTCTCTCTTTAGTGCAGATCTGTGATCGCGTACCCTGAGGTCTTCTCAGACTGTTTATACACACCAAAATAACAAACTTGCATAATCCCAAATGTAAAAAATGATATTTCTCTGTAAAACTGAAATTGTCCTTCCTAAAACGTCAGGCATGGGTCCACTGACCTAATGGTTAGGGCCAATGATTGGACATGGCCATCCAAGGCGGAGAGGCGCTGGGGTGACTCGGTAACAAGAAGTGACAGCATACCCCAAGCCCATCCACCAGGGGGAGTTCCCTGGGGTTGGGTTTGGGGTTAGGGTTATGGTTATGGTTGGAGGTTAGGGGATAGGGCTTGGTTTGGGGTCAGGCTCAACCCCTGCCCCTCAAGCCACACCACCAAGGGTTAGGGTAACCTAAGGGTTATGCATAAACCCTGTATTTTAAGATTAGGCAAGAACCCTGAGTCCCTAGGGTTAGGTTTGGGGTTATGGTAATGCATAAACCCTGTATTTTAAGATTAGGCAGTAATGCATAAACCCTGTGTCGTAAGTTTAGGCAAGAACCCTTTGTCCTTAAGGTTAGGTTTGGGGTTATGGTAATGCATAAACCAGGGTTAGGGTTAGGGTTAGGGTTAGGGTTAGGGTTAGGGTTAGGGTTAGGGTTAGGGTTAGGTTTATGAGTTAGACCCAACTCCCTAGTGGAGCTCGGTAATGCACGGGCCATATCTGCTGCAAGTTGTACCATGAGGTTTTCCCAGAGTCGCGTTGTACAACACCAAAATAACAAACTAAAATAACAAGCTAACATAATCCATAATGCCAAAAATGATGTTTTTTTGTAGAACTAAAATTGTCCTTCCTATAAATTAGGTTTAGGCATGGGTCCACTGACCTTAAGGTTAGGGCCAATGATTGGATTAGGCCATCTATCCCCCAACTCAACTTGGTTTAATGGAGAAATTAATAGAATAAACTGATAATGTAAAATTAAATTAAATGTGAAATTGTTTTTAAATGTCGGCTAACTTGCCTTAAAAATTGGGTTCAGCGCCCCCTGGTGTGTATTATCCATTGATCTGAGTCACTCTTACGTCCATGTGTGTCCTTGAGTAGCCTTGCTCTGACTGAATGCTCCCTGCTTGGTGAGCTTCTTATATACTGTGCGCCAAATCCCGCGTTGCTCTATCAAACTTGACCAAATTTGGATTTTTAAATGTGAGCTATTCCCCTCTGTGCACGGTCGCGACGTTTCGGATCAACTAGTCCTTCTTCAGGCATCAGTGCACATGTCCTCATGACTGCTTGTCATGGTAAATTATAGGCACGTCTTACGGTATTTCCCCAACTGGCTTCCAAGGCGTCTTATGATGAACGCTGGCATTTCCAACACCAGATAGGCACTGGCGGAGTAGGTTTATGAGTTAGACCCAACTCCCTAGTGGAGCTCGGTAATGCACGGGCCATATCTGCTGCAAGTTGTACCATGAGGTTTTCCCAGAGTCGCGTTGTACAACACCAAAATAACAAACTAAAATAACAAGCTAACATAATCCATAATGCCAAAAATGATGTTTTTTTGTAGAACTAAAATTGTCCTTCCTATAAATTAGGTTTAGGCATGGGTCCACTGACCTTAAGGTTAGGGCCAATGATTGGATTAGGCCATCTATCCCCCAACTCAACTTGGTTTAATGGAGAAATTAATAGAATAAACTGATAATGTAAAATTAAATTAAATGTGAAATTGTTTTTAAATGTCGGCTAACTTGCCTTAAAAATTGGGTTCAGCGCCCCCTGGTGTGTATTATCCATTGATCTGAGTCACTCTTACGTCCATGTGTGTCCTTGAGTAGCCTTGCTCTGACTGAATGCTCCCTGCTTGGTGAGCTTCTTATATACTGTGCGCCAAATCCCGCGTTGCTCTATCAAACTTGACCAAATTTGGATTTTTAAATGTGAGCTATTCCCCTCTGTGCACGGTCGCGACGTTTCGGATCAACTAGTCCTTCTTCAGGCATCAGTGCACATGTCCTCATGACTGCTTGTCATGGTAAATTATAGGCACGTCTTACGGTATTTCCCCAACTGGCTTCCAAGGCGTCTTATGATGAACGCTGGCATTTCCAACACCAGATAGGCACTGGCGGAGTAGGTTTATGAGTTAGACCCAACTCCCTAGTGGAGCTCGGTAATGCACGGGCCATATCTGCTGCAAGTTGTACCATGAGGTTTTCCCAGAGTCGCGTTGTACAACACCAAAATAACAAACTAAAATAACAAGCTAACATAATCCATAATGCCAAAAATGATGTTTTTTTGTAGAACTAAAATTGTCCTTCCTATAAATTAGGTTTAGGCATGGGTCCACTGACCTTAAGGTTAGGGCCAATGATTGGATTAGGCCATCTATCCCCCAACTCAACTTGGTTTAATGGAGAAATTAATAGAATAAACTGATAATGTAAAATTAAATTAAATGTGAAATTGTTTTTAAATGTCGGCTAACTTGCCTTAAAAATTGGGTTCAGCGCCCCCTGGTGTGTATTATCCATTGATCTGAGTCACTCTTACGTCCATGTGTGTCCTTGAGTAGCCTTGCTCTGACTGAATGCTCCCTGCTTGGTGAGCTTCTTATATACTGTGCGCCAAATCCCGCGTTGCTCTATCAAACTTGACCAAATTTGGATTTTTAAATGTGAGCTATTCCCCTCTGTGCACGGTCGCGACGTTTCGGATCAACTAGTCCTTCTTCAGGCATCAGTGCACATGTCCTCATGACTGCTTGTCATGGTAAATTATAGGCACGTCTTACGGTATTTCCCCAACTGGCTTCCAAGGCGTCTTATGATGAACGCTGGCATTTCCAACACCAGATAGGCACTGGCGGAGTAGGTTTATGAGTTAGACCCAACTCCCTAGTGGAGCTCGGTAATGCACGGGCCATATCTGCTGCAAGTTGTACCATGAGGTTTTCCCAGAGTCGCGTTGTACAACACCAAAATAACAAACTAAAATAACAAGCTAACATAATCCATAATGCCAAAAATGATGTTTTTTTGTAGAACTAAAATTGTCCTTCCTATAAATTAGGTTTAGGCATGGGTCCACTGACCTTAAGGTTAGGGCCAATGATTGGATTAGGCCATCTATCCCCCAACTCAACTTGGTTTAATGGAGAAATTAATAGAATAAACTGATAATGTAAAATTAAATTAAATGTGAAATTGTTTTTAAATGTCGGCTAACTTGCCTTAAAAATTGGGTTCAGCGCCCCCTGGTGTGTATTATCCATTGATCTGAGTCACTCTTACGTCCATGTGTGTCCTTGAGTAGCCTTGCTCTGACTGAATGCTCCCTGCTTGGTGAGCTTCTTATATACTGTGCGCCAAATCCCGCGTTGCTCTATCAAACTTGACCAAATTTGGATTTTTAAATGTGAGCTATTCCCCTCTGTGCACGGTCGCGACGTTTCGGATCAACTAGTCCTTCTTCAGGCATCAGTGCACATGTCCTCATGACTGCTTGTCATGGTAAATTATAGGCACGTCTTACGGTATTTCCCCAACTGGCTTCCAAGGCGTCTTATGATGAACGCTGGCATTTCCAACACCAGATAGGCACTGGCGGAGTAGGTTTATGAGTTAGACCCAACTCCCTAGTGGAGCTCGGTAATGCACGGGCCATATCTGCTGCAAGTTGTACCATGAGGTTTTCCCAGAGTCGCGTTGTACAACACCAAAATAACAAACTAAAATAACAAGCTAACATAATCCATAATGCCAAAAATGATGTTTTTTTGTAGAACTAAAATTGTCCTTCCTATAAATTAGGTTTAGGCATGGGTCCACTGACCTTAAGGTTAGGGCCAATGATTGGATTAGGCCATCTATCCCCCAACTCAACTTGGTTTAATGGAGAAATTAATAGAATAAACTGATAATGTAAAATTAAATTAAATGTGAAATTGTTTTTAAATGTCGGCTAACTTGCCTTAAAAATTGGGTTCAGCGCCCCCTGGTGTGTATTATCCATTGATCTGAGTCACTCTTACGTCCATGTGTGTCCTTGAGTAGCCTTGCTCTGACTGAATGCTCCCTGCTTGGTGAGCTTCTTATATACTGTGCGCCAAATCCCGCGTTGCTCTATCAAACTTGACCAAATTTGGATTTTTAAATGTGAGCTATTCCCCTCTGTGCACGGTCGCGACGTTTCGGATCAACTAGTCCTTCTTCAGGCATCAGTGCACATGTCCTCATGACTGCTTGTCATGGTAAATTATAGGCACGTCTTACGGTATTTCCCCAACTGGCTTCCAAGGCGTCTTATGATGAACGCTGGCATTTCCAACACCAGATAGGCACTGGCGGAGTAGGTTTATGAGTTAGACCCAACTCCCTAGTGGAGCTCGGTAATGCACGGGCCATATCTGCTGCAAGTTGTACCATGAGGTTTTCCCAGAGTCGCGTTGTACAACACCAAAATAACAAACTAAAATAACAAGCTAACATAATCCATAATGCCAAAAATGATGTTTTTTTGTAGAACTAAAATTGTCCTTCCTATAAATTAGGTTTAGGCATGGGTCCACTGACCTTAAGGTTAGGGCCAATGATTGGATTAGGCCATCTATCCCCCAACTCAACTTGGTTTAATGGAGAAATTAATAGAATAAACTGATAATGTAAAATTAAATTAAATGTGAAATTGTTTTTAAATGTCGGCTAACTTGCCTTAAAAATTGGGTTCAGCGCCCCCTGGTGTGTATTATCCATTGATCTGAGTCACTCTTACGTCCATGTGTGTCCTTGAGTAGCCTTGCTCTGACTGAATGCTCCCTGCTTGGTGAGCTTCTTATATACTGTGCGCCAAATCCCGCGTTGCTCTATCAAACTTGACCAAATTTGGATTTTTAAATGTGAGCTATTCCCCTCTGTGCACGGTCGCGACGTTTCGGATCAACTAGTCCTTCTTCAGGCATCAGTGCACATGTCCTCATGACTGCTTGTCATGGTAAATTATAGGCACGTCTTACGGTATTTCCCCAACTGGCTTCCAAGGCGTCTTATGATGAACGCTGGCATTTCCAACACCAGATAGGCACTGGCGGAGTAGGTTTATGAGTTAGACCCAACTCCCTAGTGGAGCTCGGTAATGCACGGGCCATATCTGCTGCAAGTTGTACCATGAGGTTTTCCCAGAGTCGCGTTGTACAACACCAAAATAACAAACTAAAATAACAAGCTAACATAATCCATAATGCCAAAAATGATGTTTTTTTGTAGAACTAAAATTGTCCTTCCTATAAATTAGGTTTAGGCATGGGTCCACTGACCTTAAGGTTAGGGCCAATGATTGGATTAGGCCATCTATCCCCCAACTCAACTTGGTTTAATGGAGAAATTAATAGAATAAACTGATAATGTAAAATTAAATTAAATGTGAAATTGTTTTTAAATGTCGGCTAACTTGCCTTAAAAATTGGGTTCAGCGCCCCCTGGTGTGTATTATCCATTGATCTGAGTCACTCTTACGTCCATGTGTGTCCTTGAGTAGCCTTGCTCTGACTGAATGCTCCCTGCTTGGTGAGCTTCTTATATACTGTGCGCCAAATCCCGCGTTGCTCTATCAAACTTGACCAAATTTGGATTTTTAAATGTGAGCTATTCCCCTCTGTGCACGGTCGCGACGTTTCGGATCAACTAGTCCTTCTTCAGGCATCAGTGCACATGTCCTCATGACTGCTTGTCATGGTAAATTATAGGCACGTCTTACGGTATTTCCCCAACTGGCTTCCAAGGCGTCTTATGATGAACGCTGGCATTTCCAACACCAGATAGGCACTGGCGGAGTAGGTTTATGAGTTAGACCCAACTCCCTAGTGGAGCTCGGTAATGCACGGGCCATATCTGCTGCAAGTTGTACCATGAGGTTTTCCCAGAGTCGCGTTGTACAACACCAAAATAACAAACTAAAATAACAAGCTAACATAATCCATAATGCCAAAAATGATGTTTTTTTGTAGAACTAAAATTGTCCTTCCTATAAATTAGGTTTAGGCATGGGTCCACTGACCTTAAGGTTAGGGCCAATGATTGGATTAGGCCATCTATCCCCCAACTCAACTTGGTTTAATGGAGAAATTAATAGAATAAACTGATAATGTAAAATTAAATTAAATGTGAAATTGTTTTTAAATGTCGGCTAACTTGCCTTAAAAATTGGGTTCAGCGCCCCCTGGTGTGTATTATCCATTGATCTGAGTCACTCTTACGTCCATGTGTGTCCTTGAGTAGCCTTGCTCTGACTGAATGCTCCCTGCTTGGTGAGCTTCTTATATACTGTGCGCCAAATCCCGCGTTGCTCTATCAAACTTGACCAAATTTGGATTTTTAAATGTGAGCTATTCCCCTCTGTGCACGGTCGCGACGTTTCGGATCAACTAGTCCTTCTTCAGGCATCAGTGCACATGTCCTCATGACTGCTTGTCATGGTAAATTATAGGCACGTCTTACGGTATTTCCCCAACTGGCTTCCAAGGCGTCTTATGATGAACGCTGGCATTTCCAACACCAGATAGGCACTGGCGGAGTAGGTTTATGAGTTAGACCCAACTCCCTAGTGGAGCTCGGTAATGCACGGGCCATATCTGCTGCAAGTTGTACCATGAGGTTTTCCCAGAGTCGCGTTGTACAACACCAAAATAACAAACTAAAATAACAAGCTAACATAATCCATAATGCCAAAAATGATGTTTTTTTGTAGAACTAAAATTGTCCTTCCTATAAATTAGGTTTAGGCATGGGTCCACTGACCTTAAGGTTAGGGCCAATGATTGGATTAGGCCATCTATCCCCCAACTCAACTTGGTTTAATGGAGAAATTAATAGAATAAACTGATAATGTAAAATTAAATTAAATGTGAAATTGTTTTTAAATGTCGGCTAACTTGCCTTAAAAATTGGGTTCAGCGCCCCCTGGTGTGTATTATCCATTGATCTGAGTCACTCTTACGTCCATGTGTGTCCTTGAGTAGCCTTGCTCTGACTGAATGCTCCCTGCTTGGTGAGCTTCTTATATACTGTGCGCCAAATCCCGCGTTGCTCTATCAAACTTGACCAAATTTGGATTTTTAAATGTGAGCTATTCCCCTCTGTGCACGGTCGCGACGTTTCGGATCAACTAGTCCTTCTTCAGGCATCAGTGCACATGTCCTCATGACTGCTTGTCATGGTAAATTATAGGCACGTCTTACGGTATTTCCCCAACTGGCTTCCAAGGCGTCTTATGATGAACGCTGGCATTTCCAACACCAGATAGGCACTGGCGGAGTAGGTTTATGAGTTAGACCCAACTCCCTAGTGGAGCTCGGTAATGCACGGGCCATATCTGCTGCAAGTTGTACCATGAGGTTTTCCCAGAGTCGCGTTGTACAACACCAAAATAACAAACTAAAATAACAAGCTAACATAATCCATAATGCCAAAAATGATGTTTTTTTGTAGAACTAAAATTGTCCTTCCTATAAATTAGGTTTAGGCATGGGTCCACTGACCTTAAGGTTAGGGCCAATGATTGGATTAGGCCATCTATCCCCCAACTCAACTTGGTTTAATGGAGAAATTAATAGAATAAACTGATAATGTAAAATTAAATTAAATGTGAAATTGTTTTTAAATGTCGGCTAACTTGCCTTAAAAATTGGGTTCAGCGCCCCCTGGTGTGTATTATCCATTGATCTGAGTCACTCTTACGTCCATGTGTGTCCTTGAGTAGCCTTGCTCTGACTGAATGCTCCCTGCTTGGTGAGCTTCTTATATACTGTGCGCCAAATCCCGCGTTGCTCTATCAAACTTGACCAAATTTGGATTTTTAAATGTGAGCTATTCCCCTCTGTGCACGGTCGCGACGTTTCGGATCAACTAGTCCTTCTTCAGGCATCAGTGCACATGTCCTCATGACTGCTTGTCATGGTAAATTATAGGCACGTCTTACGGTATTTCCCCAACTGGCTTCCAAGGCGTCTTATGATGAACGCTGGCATTTCCAACACCAGATAGGCACTGGCGGAGTAGGTTTATGAGTTAGACCCAACTCCCTAGTGGAGCTCGGTAATGCACGGGCCATATCTGCTGCAAGTTGTACCATGAGGTTTTCCCAGAGTCGCGTTGTACAACACCAAAATAACAAACTAAAATAACAAGCTAACATAATCCATAATGCCAAAAATGATGTTTTTTTGTAGAACTAAAATTGTCCTTCCTATAAATTAGGTTTAGGCATGGGTCCACTGACCTTAAGGTTAGGGCCAATGATTGGATTAGGCCATCTATCCCCCAACTCAACTTGGTTTAATGGAGAAATTAATAGAATAAACTGATAATGTAAAATTAAATTAAATGTGAAATTGTTTTTAAATGTCGGCTAACTTGCCTTAAAAATTGGGTTCAGCGCCCCCTGGTGTGTATTATCCATTGATCTGAGTCACTCTTACGTCCATGTGTGTCCTTGAGTAGCCTTGCTCTGACTGAATGCTCCCTGCTTGGTGAGCTTCTTATATACTGTGCGCCAAATCCCGCGTTGCTCTATCAAACTTGACCAAATTTGGATTTTTAAATGTGAGCTATTCCCCTCTGTGCACGGTCGCGACGTTTCGGATCAACTAGTCCTTCTTCAGGCATCAGTGCACATGTCCTCATGACTGCTTGTCATGGTAAATTATAGGCACGTCTTACGGTATTTCCCCAACTGGCTTCCAAGGCGTCTTATGATGAACGCTGGCATTTCCAACACCAGATAGGCACTGGCGGAGTAGGTTTATGAGTTAGACCCAACTCCCTAGTGGAGCTCGGTAATGCACGGGCCATATCTGCTGCAAGTTGTACCATGAGGTTTTCCCAGAGTCGCGTTGTACAACACCAAAATAACAAACTAAAATAACAAGCTAACATAATCCATAATGCCAAAAATGATGTTTTTTTGTAGAACTAAAATTGTCCTTCCTATAAATTAGGTTTAGGCATGGGTCCACTGACCTTAAGGTTAGGGCCAATGATTGGATTAGGCCATCTATCCCCCAACTCAACTTGGTTTAATGGAGAAATTAATAGAATAAACTGATAATGTAAAATTAAATTAAATGTGAAATTGTTTTTAAATGTCGGCTAACTTGCCTTAAAAATTGGGTTCAGCGCCCCCTGGTGTGTATTATCCATTGATCTGAGTCACTCTTACGTCCATGTGTGTCCTTGAGTAGCCTTGCTCTGACTGAATGCTCCCTGCTTGGTGAGCTTCTTATATACTGTGCGCCAAATCCCGCGTTGCTCTATCAAACTTGACCAAATTTGGATTTTTAAATGTGAGCTATTCCCCTCTGTGCACGGTCGCGACGTTTCGGATCAACTAGTCCTTCTTCAGGCATCAGTGCACATGTCCTCATGACTGCTTGTCATGGTAAATTATAGGCACGTCTTACGGTATTTCCCCAACTGGCTTCCAAGGCGTCTTATGATGAACGCTGGCATTTCCAACACCAGATAGGCACTGGCGGAGTAGGTTTATGAGTTAGACCCAACTCCCTAGTGGAGCTCGGTAATGCACGGGCCATATCTGCTGCAAGTTGTACCATGAGGTTTTCCCAGAGTCGCGTTGTACAACACCAAAATAACAAACTAAAATAACAAGCTAACATAATCCATAATGCCAAAAATGATGTTTTTTTGTAGAACTAAAATTGTCCTTCCTATAAATTAGGTTTAGGCATGGGTCCACTGACCTTAAGGTTAGGGCCAATGATTGGATTAGGCCATCTATCCCCCAACTCAACTTGGTTTAATGGAGAAATTAATAGAATAAACTGATAATGTAAAATTAAATTAAATGTGAAATTGTTTTTAAATGTCGGCTAACTTGCCTTAAAAATTGGGTTCAGCGCCCCCTGGTGTGTATTATCCATTGATCTGAGTCACTCTTACGTCCATGTGTGTCCTTGAGTAGCCTTGCTCTGACTGAATGCTCCCTGCTTGGTGAGCTTCTTATATACTGTGCGCCAAATCCCGCGTTGCTCTATCAAACTTGACCAAATTTGGATTTTTAAATGTGAGCTATTCCCCTCTGTGCACGGTCGCGACGTTTCGGATCAACTAGTCCTTCTTCAGGCATCAGTGCACATGTCCTCATGACTGCTTGTCATGGTAAATTATAGGCACGTCTTACGGTATTTCCCCAACTGGCTTCCAAGGCGTCTTATGATGAACGCTGGCATTTCCAACACCAGATAGGCACTGGCGGAGTAGGTTTATGAGTTAGACCCAACTCCCTAGTGGAGCTCGGTAATGCACGGGCCATATCTGCTGCAAGTTGTACCATGAGGTTTTCCCAGAGTCGCGTTGTACAACACCAAAATAACAAACTAAAATAACAAGCTAACATAATCCATAATGCCAAAAATGATGTTTTTTTGTAGAACTAAAATTGTCCTTCCTATAAATTAGGTTTAGGCATGGGTCCACTGACCTTAAGGTTAGGGCCAATGATTGGATTAGGCCATCTATCCCCCAACTCAACTTGGTTTAATGGAGAAATTAATAGAATAAACTGATAATGTAAAATTAAATTAAATGTGAAATTGTTTTTAAATGTCGGCTAACTTGCCTTAAAAATTGGGTTCAGCGCCCCCTGGTGTGTATTATCCATTGATCTGAGTCACTCTTACGTCCATGTGTGTCCTTGAGTAGCCTTGCTCTGACTGAATGCTCCCTGCTTGGTGAGCTTCTTATATACTGTGCGCCAAATCCCGCGTTGCTCTATCAAACTTGACCAAATTTGGATTTTTAAATGTGAGCTATTCCCCTCTGTGCACGGTCGCGACGTTTCGGATCAACTAGTCCTTCTTCAGGCATCAGTGCACATGTCCTCATGACTGCTTGTCATGGTAAATTATAGGCACGTCTTACGGTATTTCCCCAACTGGCTTCCAAGGCGTCTTATGATGAACGCTGGCATTTCCAACACCAGATAGGCACTGGCGGAGTAGGTTTATGAGTTAGACCCAACTCCCTAGTGGAGCTCGGTAATGCACGGGCCATATCTGCTGCAAGTTGTACCATGAGGTTTTCCCAGAGTCGCGTTGTACAACACCAAAATAACAAACTAAAATAACAAGCTAACATAATCCATAATGCCAAAAATGATGTTTTTTTGTAGAACTAAAATTGTCCTTCCTATAAATTAGGTTTAGGCATGGGTCCACTGACCTTAAGGTTAGGGCCAATGATTGGATTAGGCCATCTATCCCCCAACTCAACTTGGTTTAATGGAGAAATTAATAGAATAAACTGATAATGTAAAATTAAATTAAATGTGAAATTGTTTTTAAATGTCGGCTAACTTGCCTTAAAAATTGGGTTCAGCGCCCCCTGGTGTGTATTATCCATTGATCTGAGTCACTCTTACGTCCATGTGTGTCCTTGAGTAGCCTTGCTCTGACTGAATGCTCCCTGCTTGGTGAGCTTCTTATATACTGTGCGCCAAATCCCGCGTTGCTCTATCAAACTTGACCAAATTTGGATTTTTAAATGTGAGCTATTCCCCTCTGTGCACGGTCGCGACGTTTCGGATCAACTAGTCCTTCTTCAGGCATCAGTGCACATGTCCTCATGACTGCTTGTCATGGTAAATTATAGGCACGTCTTACGGTATTTCCCCAACTGGCTTCCAAGGCGTCTTATGATGAACGCTGGCATTTCCAACACCAGATAGGCACTGGCGGAGTAGGTTTATGAGTTAGACCCAACTCCCTAGTGGAGCTCGGTAATGCACGGGCCATATCTGCTGCAAGTTGTACCATGAGGTTTTCCCAGAGTCGCGTTGTACAACACCAAAATAACAAACTAAAATAACAAGCTAACATAATCCATAATGCCAAAAATGATGTTTTTTTGTAGAACTAAAATTGTCCTTCCTATAAATTAGGTTTAGGCATGGGTCCACTGACCTTAAGGTTAGGGCCAATGATTGGATTAGGCCATCTATCCCCCAACTCAACTTGGTTTAATGGAGAAATTAATAGAATAAACTGATAATGTAAAATTAAATTAAATGTGAAATTGTTTTTAAATGTCGGCTAACTTGCCTTAAAAATTGGGTTCAGCGCCCCCTGGTGTGTATTATCCATTGATCTGAGTCACTCTTACGTCCATGTGTGTCCTTGAGTAGCCTTGCTCTGACTGAATGCTCCCTGCTTGGTGAGCTTCTTATATACTGTGCGCCAAATCCCGCGTTGCTCTATCAAACTTGACCAAATTTGGATTTTTAAATGTGAGCTATTCCCCTCTGTGCACGGTCGCGACGTTTCGGATCAACTAGTCCTTCTTCAGGCATCAGTGCACATGTCCTCATGACTGCTTGTCATGGTAAATTATAGGCACGTCTTACGGTATTTCCCCAACTGGCTTCCAAGGCGTCTTATGATGAACGCTGGCATTTCCAACACCAGATAGGCACTGGCGGAGTAGGTTTATGAGTTAGACCCAACTCCCTAGTGGAGCTCGGTAATGCACGGGCCATATCTGCTGCAAGTTGTACCATGAGGTTTTCCCAGAGTCGCGTTGTACAACACCAAAATAACAAACTAAAATAACAAGCTAACATAATCCATAATGCCAAAAATGATGTTTTTTTGTAGAACTAAAATTGTCCTTCCTATAAATTAGGTTTAG
>NW_027639332.1:0-5000 GCF_951799975.1 Gobius niger
AGTGTTTTGACGAGCGTGAAGAGCGTTTTGAAGAGCGTAAAGAGCGTTTTGAAGAGCGTGAAGAGCATTTTGACGAGCGTGAAGAGCGTTTTGACGAGCGTGAAGAGCGTTTTGACGAGCGTTTTGACGAGCGTGAAGAGTGTTTTGACGAGCGTGAAGAGCGTTTTGAAGAGCATGAAGAGTGTTTTGACGAGCGTAAAGAGCGTTTTGACGAGCGTGAAGAGCATTTTGACGAGCGTGAAGAGTGTTTTGACGAGCGTGAAGAGCGTGAAGAGCGTGAAGAGCGTTTTGACGAGCGTGAAGAGCGTTTTGACGAGCGTTTTGACGAGCGTGAAGAGTGTTTTGACGAGCGTGAAGAGCATTTTGAAGAGCATGAAGAGTGTTTTGAAGAGCGTAAAGAGCGTTTTGACGAGCGTGAAGAGCATTTTGACGAGCGTGAAGAGTGTTTTGACGAGCGTAAAGAGTGTTTTGACGAGCGTGAAGAGCGTTTTGACGAGCGTGAAGAGCGTTTTGACGAGCGTGAAGAGCGTTTTGACGAGCGTGAAGAGCGTTTTGACGAGCGTGAAGAGTGTTTTGACGAGCGTGAAGAGCATTTTGACGAGCGTGAAGAGTGTTTTGACGAGCGTGAAGAGCGTTTTGACGAGCGTGAAGAGCGTTTTGAAGAGCGTAAAGAGCGTTTTGAAGAGCGTGAAGAGCGTTTTGACGAGTGTGAAGAGTGTTTTGACGAGCGTGAAGAGCGTTTTGACGAGCGTGAAGAGCGTTTTGAAGAGCGTGAAGAGCGTTTTGAAGAGCGTGAAGAGCGTTTTGACGAGCGTGAAGAGCGTTTTGACGAGCGTGAAGAGCGTTTTGACGAGCGTGAAGAGCGTTTTGAAGAGCGTGAAGAGCGTTTTGACGAGCGTAAAGAGCGTTTTGAAGAGCGTGAAGAGCATTTTGACGAGCGTGAAGAGCGTTTTGAAGAGCGTGAAGAGCGTTTTGAAGAGCGTAAAGAGCGTTTTGAAGAGCGTGAAGAGCGTTTTGACGAGCGTGAAGAGCGTTTTGAAGAGCGTGAAGAGTGTTTTGACGAGCGTAAAGAGCGTTTTGAAGAGCATGAAGAGTGTTTTGAAGAGCGTAAAGAGCGTTTTGAAGAGCGTTTTGAAGAGCGTGAAGAGTGTTTTGACGAGCGTAAAGAGCGTTTTGAAGAGCGTGAAGAGTGTTTTGACGAGCGTAAAGAGCGTTTTGAAGAGCGTGAAGAGCGTTTTGACGAGCGTAAAGAGCGTGAAGAGCGTTTTGAAGAGCGTGAAGAGCGTGAAGAGTGTTTTGACGAGCGTAAAGAGCGTTTTGAAGAGCGTGAAGAGTGTTTTGAAGAGCGTGAAGAGCGTTTTGAAGAGCGTGAAGAGCGTTTTGAAGAGCGTAAAGAGCGTTTTGAAGAGCGTGAAGAGTGTTTTGACGAGCGTGAAGAGCGTTTTGACGAGCGTGAAGAGCGTTTTGACGAGCGTGAAGAGTGTTTTGACGAGCGTGAAGAGCGTTTTGAAGAGCGTGAAGAGCGTTTTGACGAGCGTAAAGAGCGTTTTGAAGAGCGTGAAGAGTGTTTTGACGAGCGTGAAGAGCGTTTTGACGAGCGTGAAGAGCGTTTTGACGAGCGTGAAGAGCGTTTTGACGAGCGTGACGAGCGTTTTGACGAGCGTGAAGAGTGTTTTGAAGAGCGTAAAGAGCGTTTTGAAGAGCGTGAAGAGTGTTTTGACGAGCGTGAAGAGCGTTTTGACGAGCGTGAAGAGCGTTTTGAAGAGCGTGAAGAGCGTTTTGACGAGCGTGAAGAGCGTTTTGAAGAGCGTGAAGAGCGTTTTGACGAGCGTGAAGAGCGTAAAGAGCGTTTTGAAGAGCGTAAAGAGCGTTTTGACGAGCGTGAAGAGTGTTTTGAAGAGCGTGAAGAGTGTTTTGAAGAGCGTGAAGAGTGTTTTGAAGAGCGTGAAGAGTGTTTTGAAGAGCGTGAAGAGCGTTTTGAAGAGCGTGAAGAGTGTTTTGACGAGCGTGAAGAGCGTTTTGAAGAGCGTGAAGAGTGTTTTGACGAGCGTGAAGAGTGTTTTGACGAGCGTGAAGAGCGTTTTGACGAGCGTGAAGAGCGTTTTGAAGAGCGTGAAGAGCGTTTTGACGAGCGTGAAGAGCGTTTTGACGAGCGTGAAGAGCGTTTTGACGAGCGTGAAGAGCGTGAAGAGCGTTTTGAAGAGCGTTTTGAAGAGCGTTTTGAAGAGCTTGAATAGCGTTTTGAAGAGCGTGAATAGCGTGAAGAGCGTTTTGACGAGCGTGAAGAGCGTGAAGAGCGTGAAGAGCGTGAAGAGCGTTTTGACGAGCGTGAAGAGCGTGAAGAGCGTTTTGAAGAGCTTGAATAGCGTTTTGAAGAGCGTGAATAGCGTGAAGAGCGTTTTGACGAGCGTGAAGAGCGTTTTGAAGAGCGTGAAGAGCGTTTTGACGAGCGTTTTGAAGAGCTTGAATAGCGTTTTGACGAGCGTGAAGAGCGTGAAGAGCGTGAAGAGCGTGAAGAGCGTTTTGACGAGCGTGAAGAGCGTGAAGAGCGTTTTGAAGAGCGTTTTGAAGAGCGTTTTGAAGAGCTTGAATAGCGTTTTGAAGAGCGTGAAGAGCGTGAAGAGCGTGAAGAGCGTTTTGACGAGCGTGAAGAGCGTTTTGAAGAGCGTGAAGAGCGTTTTGACGATCGTGAAGAGCGTTTTGAAGAGCGTTTTGACGATCGTAAAGAGCGTTTTGAAGAGCGTGAAGAGCGTTTTGACGAGCGTGAAGAGCGTTTTGAAGAGCGTGAAGAGCGTGAAGAGCGTGAAGAGCGTTTTGACGAGCGTGAAGAGCGTTTTGAAGAGCGTGAAGAGCGTTTTGACGATCGTGAAGAGCGTTTTGACGAGCGTGAAGAGCGTTTGGAAGAGCGTTTGGAAGAGCGTTTTGACGAGCGTGAAGAGCGTGAAGAGCGTTTTGACGAGCGTGAAGAGCGTTTTGAAGAGCGTTTTGACGAGCGTGAAGAGCGTGAAGAGCGTGAAGAGCGTTCTGAAGAACATATTACTCACCTGTCCCAGCTGGTGCACGGAGCCCTGCAGTCGGCTCAGCTGCGCCCCCTGCAGGTCGAGCAGCGTCAGCAGAGACTCGGCCACAGAGTTCACCTGAAACGCCACCGACGCCAACGACTGGGTCAAGAGCAGGCGGGTCTGAGAGAGAGCGTCAGCGCCGCCACAGGCCTGGAGGGGAATTACAACATTAATATAATCATGAGGAGAGAGAGCGTCAGCGCCGCCACAGGCCTGGAGGGGGATTACAACATTAATATAATCATGAGGAGAGAGCGTCAGCGCCGCCACAGGCCTGGAGGGGAATTACAACATTAATATAATCATGAGGAGAGAGAGCGTCAGCGCCGCCACAGGCCTGGAGGGGGATTACAACATTAATATAATCATGAGGAGAGAGTGTCAGCGCCGCCACAGGCCTGGAGGGGAATTACAACATTAATATAATCATGAGGAGAGAGAGCGTCAGCGCCGCCACAGGCCTGGAGGGGGATTACAGCATTAATATAATCATAAGACAGAGGGACAGAGGGACAGAGGGACGTGTCTCTAACCTGTATGTAGGTGTCGCTGCAGTACTGAGCCACGTTGATCAGGTTTTGGTGATTTTCAGTCAAAGCTTTGAGCGACTCAGGAACTTCCCTCAGGATTTGCTCCAGCTCCATCTGGAATATAAAACATCTATAACAGACACAGGACTAAACCAGCTATAGCACAATGACGACGACATTAACACTGAAACATTTGGATGGAATTTTCTTAGTAAATATTTAAATATTCACTTTATTTCAAGTTCAGTTCCTCCTCCTCCTTTTGGTCAAACTCAAACCGTTCCTCACAGCCTCAGAGTACTCGAGTACTTCTTTACTTAGACTCGAGTAACATTCCTCTGTGTGAGAGTGAGAGACAGTTCGTACGCCCGGCTTTTCCCAAATATGAAGCCACAAAACAGCAACAAAAACGAGAAGAAAAACACATTTTCATCTGAGTTTTGTCACGATTTTGTCGAGTTTTTCGTCAGTTTTTGATACGTTTTTGTTGCTGTTTCGACCCTTTTTTCCCGAAGTTTTTAGATTTGGATAAAGCAAAACTAAAACAAAAAATACACTCGGTTCAGATCAGGGTCAGAGACGTTTAACAGACTTTTACTTTACTTTAATAAACCAGTTAAACCCAGAGTTAGAACAGTTAATATAAAGTCTCAGAACAGTTTATCTACAGAGCCTCTCGAAAGTATTCATACACCTTGAACTTCTGCACATTTTGTCATGTTTACAATCCTAAACATAAAGATTTTATTTAGATTTTTTTACTAAACGTTCACACACAAGTAACAGACGACTGTGAAGTGAAAGCAAAATGATACATGATTCTGTTAATTTTCAAAAAATAGAAAAGTGAAAAGTGGGGCTTGCATAAGTATCATACAGATGAATGAATACTTTGTGGAACCTCCTTTTACTGCAATAACAGCACAAGTCTTTTGGGTTTGACTCTACAAGATTAGCTCATGTAGAGACTGACTTTTTAGCCCATTCCTCTTTACAAAACAACTCCAGCTCTGTCACATTAGAAGGAGAGCGTTTGTGAACAGCAGTTTTCAGATCTTTCCACAGATTTTCAATAGGATTTAGGTCAGGACTTTGACTGGGCCATTCTAACACATTAATATGTTTTTATTGAACCATTCCATTGTAGATTTATCTTTGTGTTTCGGGTCATTGTCCTGCTGAAGGTGAAGCTCCGCCCCAGCCTCAGTTCTCTTGTGACTCCAGCAGGTTTTCCTCCAAAATGTCTCTGTATTTGGCTCCATCCATCTTCACAACTATTCTTACAGTCTCCCCAGTCCCCGCTGAGGAAAAGCAGCCCCACAGCATGATGCTCCCCCCCCGTATATCTGACACTGGGGATGGTGCACTCAGGACCATGAGCAGTGTCAGGTTTGCTCCATACATAACG